>NC_069508.1:145462222-145762222 GCF_027579735.1 Bombina bombina
ACATGACAATAGAGTCACCAAGGTAACTATATATATGTATGTCCTTTTAGATGGAATATATGTCAGTCCCGACAGAGAGAGGTCAAATGCCTCAATTAGTTGCAGCATAAATCAACTTTACAATCCAACAGGTGCAATTAAATAGTCCTGCAAATATTTCCTGAACTTATTAGTTAACCGAGGTAAAGGCGTCCTCAAAAGTTAACTTTAACATTTGGTTATTGGTAGAGTAATTGCATATCAACCTTCTCAGTGGTGCAATAGTAGAAATAATAGAACAAACTGCTTAATACAAACTGCAGCAAGGTCCGGGAATCAAAATCACAGGGCTAGTAAACAGTGGACCGGGACATGAGCCTCAGACATCCTGTTCTCACCTATCCCGACAGCCAGACGTATCTCCTTGCTCATTAGGAACACGGACTGTGTAGGTGATACTCCGCCTCTGTACTTTAAACCATATCCAGGCAACTTTGTGTAGCCGCTTGAGTACCGCAAGATCCAGGCTTGCTTCTTCGGTTTTAAATTTCCCGGGCAGATCAAATCAACTGCATTCACTGCAGGTATCCTACTTGCTGCTTCTTGTTTAGGAAAGTCGACACGCGTTTCGCCCCATAATGCTGAGCGAAACTGGGGCCTCGTCAGGACTGTCAATCACATCAAACTTCAGGCTTATATTGCTGCACCTTTAAAGGAGTGGCTACTACTTTTTTTATTAGCCAATGAGATTTATTACTCAGGCCAGTCCTCTTTAGATCAAATAGAACAACAAGGTCATAGCCCATCATTTGACACATTTAGAAACAGTTACATATTTTCTAAAACATAAAAAGATGATACAATTTTGCCATATACGTAGATGCGATAAACATATATTAAACAATTTTGCAACGAGAAACATCACCGCATCTCTCAAATCACCTGCATGTATTGATACTTTAAAACATCGCTACATTAGTCTTAAGTACTAATGTTACGAAAATAACTGGAGGACATTGCTTAAAGAGAGTGAATGTTCACAGTCTAGATAGATTATTATAATCTTGACTACTAAAAAACATTTTAAATGTTTAGTTTATGAAATGACAAGAGGATTTAAAGAACCAAATATGGATAGGAAGAAATAATAATGATCCTGGCAAAAGGATAACCAAATTTTGTTGGCGTTTTTTAAAAAGAGGTCTATTTATTTTAGGCTTAAAGAGGACAAAGATAAATGTTTAAAATAATTATTACATAGTTCCAGCTTCAACCAAGAAAGGAAGCATACTCAATTCTTTTGTTTAAGCCAAACGGGGACACTGTGTTTAACATATATGTCCATCTCGCTTCTTTCTTTAAAAGACACTTATCTTCATCTCCACCTCTACCGTTAGTAATCCCTCTGTCAATCCCTACAAATTTTAAAGAAACAGTTCTACTATTATGTACATCCCTGAAATGATGAGCAACACTTGTATCCCTTTCGTAAAGGATGTCATCTCTGTGCTCCTGTACCCTGTCCTTGAACTGACGTTTTGTTTTGCCAACATAGAACAGGGGACAGGAGCACCCCAAAAGATAGACAACCCCCACAGAGTTACAATTTGAAAAACATCTAATAGTATAATTTTTACTTGTATTAGCTGAAAATGATTTGCTTTTGAGCATGTAGGGGCAATAGACACAATGTCCACAGGGAAAGCTTCCTTTCACCTGTTGTTTATTTAGCCAATTAGTGGCTGAATCAGACCGTACAAATCTACTTTTTACTAACTTATCTTTAAGGTTAGGAGATTTCTTAGCGGTCAATAGTGGTCTGTTCCCCACTTTTTCTGCAATTTTGTCATCTAGGGTTAGAATATGCCAGTTTTGAGATAGTATATTTTTAATATTTGACCACTGGCAATTAAAGGTAGTAATACATCTAATACTTTTGTCAGACTTTGTTTCTTTTTGGGAATATAGGAGGTCACAGCGATTCAGTTTTCGCACTTTGTTATATGTTCTTTTAACTAGGTTGTGAGAATAGCCTCTTTCAATAAAACGACTACACATTTTTTTAGCATGATAAACAAATTTTTTTTTGAGGAACAATTTCTTTTTAATCTTAAAAGTTGGCCATACAGGATGCCATTTTTCAAGGGTTCTGGGTGTCCACTTGAGGCTTCCAGAAGGTTATTGGTAGCAGTATCTTTTCGAAAATTTTCAGTTGAGATACGGTTACCTTCTTTTTTGATACAGATATCCAAAAAGGGTAGTTCTTTGTCACTATAAGCATAGGTGAGAAAGATGTTTTGATCATTTTTATTTAGGTCAGAGACAAAATTATGTAGGCAGGCCAGGGGGCCATTCCATAATACAAAAATGTCATCCACATACCTAATTCATAGGGAGACATGGGAGTCGAAGGTTGCACTAAATTGTTCAAACACGTCCAACTCCCATGCTCCCAGGTGGAGACATGCATAAGTAGGTGCACACACTACACCCATGACTGTCCCCCTGACCTGCCTATAAATTGAATTGTCAAATTGGAAAATATTGTTTTCAAGGATAAAACGTAGGAGTTTTATGACAAAGGCTGTATGTGTATCACTGCCTGGTCCCCTAGTCTTCAGAAAATGTTCACATGCACTAATTCCTTTCTCGTGAGGTATAGACGAGTATAGACTCTCTACATCTAGAGATACAAGGATGGTGCTAGAAGGAACAAATAGGTCATCAAGTTTTCTCAAAAGATCTGGAGTGTCTTTAACATAGGAAGGGAGGGAGAGGAGGTAAGGTCTTAGAAAAATGTGTGTATATATATATATATATATATATATATATATATTTAATAAAGAAAAAATGGAGGTGCCTATATATAGTGCAAGTGCTCAACTAATCTAATAGTGATCGCTGTTATACAAATGCTGAGGCAAAAAAAAGCCCTATATTATGCTCAGTGTCAATTGGGTCACTAAACAATCTTACAACCTAATTGTGATAGTGATACAACGTGATAATCTTATAATATACAAACGTTCCTAAACATCAAGGTCCATGTTTTGCTATAAACCAGTGCAATGTAAACAATCAGTGCAATATAATAAACAACATAAATTTGTATAGCAATAAAACACTTAGCGTGTGAGTCCATATGTGATACTCAAATGTAGGTGTATAAGTCTCCCGACTTCATCAAAAAAGACTTCTCAACAAAACTGAGGGAATATGGAGTCAATCCATAGGATAGGTGGCTTGCATCTTCTTCAAACGATCGTTGGTGTAGGATTCGGGTTAAACATATGGAAGAAAAAAAAAAAAAAAGGCGCCACAATAGTGCAGCATCAATGGTAACATGCACTTCCCCAAAGATCCCTCTGTTCTACTTACAAAATGTAAAGCACTTGATAAGTGCCACAAACACAGACTGTACTAATCATTCGTACAGCTGACTGTCCTCCGGCTCTATCACAGGTCTCCGTCTCTTCCTCTCTGCAGGATCTTTACTGTTTGTCTCTCGCAGTGTATATGAAGGGATACATAAAAGAAAAAAGCACTACAATAGTGCCCTATCAATAATATCGCCACTAGCCCCTCTAAGACTCTAATTCTACTTACGAGATCCAAAGCACTTGATAAGTGCCACAAGCGTAGGCTGGGCACTTATAGTCGCACAGCTGACTATCCCTCGTTCTTTGTGCAGCTCACTGGGGTCCACAATGGTCACTGTTTTAGCCTTTCCGGTACCCGCTTACAGAGGTTTAGCAAGCCTGAAGGTGTTCAACAAATGTTAGTGCCGTAACCCCACAACGGATTAAAAGCTGTTGTAGTGTAATGAATAAATCCGTGTAAAGTCTCCTTAGGTAATAGACTTTATTAAAAACAAGTAAAATACACTAAAATACGACGTTTCACGGTCTTACACAGACCGTTTCATCAGGTAGATTTAGAGGGGCTAGTGGCGATATTATTGATAGGGCACTATTGTAGTGCTTTTTTCTTTTATGTATCCCTTCTTATACACTGCGAGAGACAAACAGTAAAGATCCTGCAGAGAGGAAGAGACGGAGACCTGTGATAGAGTCGGAGGACAGTCAGCTGTACGACTGATTAGTACAGTCTGTGTTTGTGGCACTTATCAAGTGCTTTACATTTTGTAAGTAGAACAGAGGGATCTTTGGGGAAGTGCATGTTACCATTGATGCTGCACTATTGTGGCGCCTTCTTTTTTTATTTTCTTTCATATATATATATATATATATATATATATATATATATATATATATATATATACAGTATATATATATATATATATATATATATATATATATATAATGTTTTAGTCATCCCTAGAAGGAAGATAGTGGATAATTATATAACTATAAAAGGTTTCCTAAAGAGCAAATAGTTGCATATATATATATATATATATATATTTATTTAATATGTGTAAAACACATACTAAAAAATGTAAAACACACACACTGCCAGCAGCAGCTTAGCCCTACACAATAATCATAGGATTCCAAATAGCTCACATTAGTTTCTGTTAGCACATAGTCCCTTAGTATATAGTAGTTTCAGTATTACCCCCCCCCCCCCGCGGGGGTTGCTAGTGGTGGGGGAGGGTGTGATATTGAAACTGCTAAATACTAAGGGACTATATGCTAACAGAAACTAATGTGAGCTATTTGAAATCCTATAATTATTGTATAATGCTGAGCTGACTATCACAGAGCCTCAAAATAACGTTTCCAACTAAAAACAAGATTAGGTATGAAATATAACACACACAACCTCACCTATAATGTGTGCATACAGTCAACTCTGAAGAATCATGTTTAATCTTACCCCAGAATCAGATCTTCTATCTTCGTCTGTCTTTGCTGCCACTGAGAGCCACAGCCAGTCCCAGACAGCCAGTGCCTGCTGATGTTGCTCCTTCCCGCGCTCTCTGCTCTGTAGTGTCCTGCACACAAAAGCACCTGCTGGCTGACTCCTCCTTCTTCCTCTCCAGTCTCCGGTCATGTTCCTTGTGCTGTGTAGGAGCATGACCTGGCTGGAACTGGAGAGGAGGAGCAAATAGTACCAGCATGCATGGGGAACACGGGGAGGCACGCTGCTGCTGCGCATATTACTAAGTCACTCTCTCTATCACAGTCATTCTCGAAATAAAAAACACTGGAACAGAATAAAACAATTATATATTAAAAAAAAGTATATATCAGTTCACATTCAGGGTTATGCAAATGCTGGGGCTGGTGGGGGAGCAAACGGGGGGGGGGGCAAAACAAAATCTAAGGTGGACAAATGCCCACCCCTTGCCCCCCTGTAGCGACGTCACTGCATACAAAACAAAATTAGCTCATTTCTATTCAGTAACCAATAGTAAGAATAATAAATGACACACTGCTGATACATTCCACCAGATTTCTGCACAAGAGCTCAGATGTCTGATCTCCACTAGAACTAAATGTCCTATACTTTACCAAAGAGATCTTTCTATTGTTCACACTAATCTGCCTTAACTCCACTGCCAGAATGGCATATCTCTAGAACTTGATAGTACAAAAATAAATGGTATCAAGTAAATTAGGTTGAAGTGGGAAAGTTATGGGTTAGGTTTAGGTGTTAAAATTAGGGTTTTGTTTTATTAAGATGATTTAATTTGTTTTTTCCAATATAAAGATATTTGATACAAAAGAAGGATTTGTAGAATGTGCTAGAAGTAGTTTCCCACTTACAAGTAAATGTTTTGTATACAGGGCCACCTCCTCCATTAGGCAAACCTAGGCAGTTTTCTAGGGCACAAAGCTAAGGGAAAATCATTCTCAGGAGCCTCAAAGGGGACAGTAGCTGCCTCTGAGAGACCAGCCCTGGCCTGAGTGAGCACCAATAGCTGGACTCTCTCTCCACTCCTCTCTACTGCCTCCTTTCACCATTCCTCCATACACTGCTTCATCCACCACTAGGCTCCGTCATCAGTACTCTTCAGAAACACACAGGGGTTCAACAGCAACATGACACCAGCCTGTGAGTTTGAGTGCCCAGGGTAAGTGTGCACTGGGTGCTGAGTTGGGCAGGGGAGCAAATTTAAAGCCTTGCCATGGCACATGAATCCCTTGGGATAACCCCTGACTGAGGCCTAGATTTAGAGTTCGGCGGTAAAAGGGCTGTTAACGCTCCGCGGGTTTTTTTCTGGCCGCACCATAAATTTAACTCTGGTATCGAGAGTTCAAACAAATGCTGCGTTAGGCTCCAAAAAAGGAGCGTAGAGCATTTTTACCGCAAATGCAACTCTCGATACCAGAGTTGCTTACGGACGCGGCCGGCATCAAAAACGTGCTCGTGCACGATTCTCCCATAGGAAACAATGGGGCTGTTTGAGCTGAAAAAAAACCTAACACCTGCAAAAAAGCAGCGTTCAGCTCCTAACGCAGCCCCATTGATTCCTATGGGGAAACACTTCCTACGTCTGCACCTAACACCCTAACATGTACCCCGAGTCTAAACACCCCTAACCTTACACTTATTAACTCCTAATCTGCCGCCCCCGCTATCGCTGACCCCTGCATTACACTTTTAACCCCTAATCTGCCGCTCCGTAAACCGCCGCCACCTACGTTATCCCTATGTACCCCTAATCTGCTGCCCTAACATCGCCGACCCCTATATTATATTTATTAACCCCTAATCTGCCCCCCACAACGTCGCCGACACCTACCTTCAATTATTAACCCCTAATCTGCCGACCGGAGCTCACCGCTATTCTAATAAATGTATTAACCCCTAAAGCTAAGTCTAACCCTAACACTAACACCCCCCCTAAGTTAAATATAATTTTTATCTAACGAAATAAATTAACTCTTATTAAATAAATGATTCCTATTTAAAGCTAAATACTTACCTGTAAAATAAATCCTAATATAGCTACAATATAAATTATAATTATATTATAGCTATTTTAGGATTAATATTTATTTTACAGGCAACTTTGTAATTATTTTAACCAGGTACAATAGCTATTAAATAGTTAAGAACTATTTAATAGTTACCTAGTTAAAATAATAACAAATTTACCTGTAAAATAAATCCTAACCTAAGATATAATTAAACCTAACACTACCCTATCAATAAAATAATTAAATAAACTACCTACAATTACCTACAATTAACCTAACACTACACTATCAATAAATTAATTAAACACAATTGCTACAAATAAATAAAATTAAATAAACTATCTAAAGTACAAAAAATAAAAAAGAACTAAGTTACAGAAAATAATAAAATATTTACAAACATAAGAAAAATATTACAACAATTTTAAACTAATTACACCTACTCTAAGCCCCCTAATAAAATAACAAAGCCCCCCAAAATAAAAAATTCCCTACCCTATTCTAAAATACAAATATTACAAGCTCTTTTACCTTACCAGCCCTGAACAGGGCCCTTTGCGGGGCATGCCCCAAGAATTTCAGCTCTTTTGCCTGTAAAAAAAAACATACAATACCCCCCCCCCAACATTACAACCCACCACCCACATACCCCTAATCTAACCCAAACCCCCCTTAAATAAACCTAACACTACCCCCCTGATGATCTTCCTACCTTGTCTTCACCATGCCAGGTTCACCGATCCGTCCTGGCTCCAAGATCTTCATCCAACCCAAGCGGGGGCTAGACATCCACTGAAGAAGTCCAGAAGAGGGTCCAAAGTCTTCCTCCTATCCGGCAAGAAGAGGACATCCGGACCGGCAAACATCTTCTCCAAGCGGCATCTTCTATCTTCTTCCATCCGATGACGACCGGCTCCATCTTGAAGACCTCCAGCGCGGATCCATCCTCTTCTTCCGACGACTAGACGACGAATGACGGTTCCTTTAAGGGACGTCATCCAAGATGGCGTCCCTCGAATTCCGATTGGCTGATAGGATTCTATCAGCCAATCGGAATTAAGGTAGGAATTTTCTGATTGGCTGATGGAATCAGCCAATCAGAATATAGTTCAATCCGATTGGCTGATCCAATCAGCCAATCAGATTGAGCTCGCATTCTATTGGCTGATCGGAACAGCCAATAGAATGCGAGCTCAATCTGATTGGCTGATTGGATCAGCCAATCGGATTGAACTTGATTCTGATTGGCTGATTCCATCAGCCAATCAGAAAATTCCTACCTTAATTCCGATTGGCTGATAGAATCCTATCAGCCAATCGGAATTCGAGGGACGCCATCTTGGATGACGTCCCTTAAAGGAACCGTCATTCGTCGTCTAGTCGTCGGAAGAAGAGGATGGATCCGCGCTGGAGGTCTTCAAGATGGAGCCGGTCGTCATCGGATGGAAGAAGATAGAAGATGCCGCTTGGAGAAGATGTTTGCCGGTCCGGATGTCCTCTTCTTGCCGGATAGGAGGAAGACTTTGGACCCTCTTCTGGACTTCTTCAGTGGATGTCTAGCCCCCGCTTGGGTTGGATGAAGATCTTGGAGCCAGGACGGATCGGTGAACCTGGCATGGTGAAGACAAGGTAGGAAGATCATCAAGGGGGTATTGTTAGGTTTATTTAAGGGGGGTTTGGGTTAGATTAGGGGTATGTGGGTGGTGGGTTGTAATGTTGGGGGGGGGGGTACTGTATGTTTTTTTTTTACAGGCAAAAGAGCTGAACTTCTTGGGGCATGCCCCGCAAAGGTGTTCAGGGCTGGTAAGGTAAAAGAGCTTGTAATATTTGTATTTTAGAATAGGGTAGGGAATTTTTTATTTTGGGGGGCTTTGTTATTTTATTAGGGGGCTTAGAGTAGGTGTAATTAGTTTAAAATTGTTGTAATATTTTTCTTATGTTTGTAAATATTTTATTATTTTCTGTAACTTAGTTCTTTTTTATTTTTTGTACTTTAGATAGTTTATTTAATTTTATTTATTTGTAGCAATTGTGTTTAATTTATTTATTGATAGTGTAGTGTTAGGTTAATTGTAGGTAATTGTAGGTAGTTTATTTAATTATTTTATTGATAGGGTAGTGTTAGGTTTAATTATATCTTAGGTTAGGATTTATTTTACAGGTAAATTTGTAATTATTTTAACTAGGTAACTATTAAATAGTTCTTAACTATTTAATAGCTATTGTACCTGGTTAAAATAATTACAAAGTTGCCTGTAAAATAAATATTAATCCTAAAATAGCTATAATATAATTATAATTTATATTGTAGCTATATTAGGATTTATTTTACAGGTAAGTATTTAGCTTTAAATAGGAATTATTTATTTAATAAGAGTTAATTTATTTCGTTAGATAAAAATTATATTTAACTTAGGGGGGTGTTAGTGTTAGGGTTAGACTTAGCTTTAGGGGTTAATACATTTATTAGAATAGCGGTGAGCTCCGGTCGGCAGATTAGGGGTTAATAATTGAAGGTAGGTGTCGGCGATGTTAGGGAGGGCAGATTAGGGGTTAATACTATTTATGATAGGGTTAGTGAGGCGGATTAGGGGTTAATAACTTTATTATAGTAGCGCTCAGGTCCGCTCGGCAGATTAGGGGTTAATAAGTGTAGGTAGGTGTCGGCGACGTTGTGGGGGGCAGATTAGGGGTTAATAAATATAACATAGGGGTCGGCGATGTTAGGGGTAGCAGATTAGGGGTACATAGGGATAACGTAGGTGGCGGCGATTTGCGGTCGGAAGATTAGGGGTTAATTATTTTAAGTAGCTTGCGGCGACGTTGTGGGGGGCAAGTTAGGGGTTAATAGATATAATACAGGGGTCGGCGGTGTTAGGGGCAGCAGATTAGGGGTACATAAGTATAACGTAGGTGGCGGTCGGCAGATTAGGGGTTAAAAATTTTAATCGAGTGGCGGCGATGTGGGGGGACCTCGGTTTAGGGGTACATAGGTAGTTTATGGGTGTTAGTGTACTTTAGGGTACAGTAGTTAAGAGCTTTATAAACCGGCGTTAGCCAGAAAGCTCTTAACTCCTGCTATTTTCAGGCGGCTGGAATCTTGTCGTTAGAGCTCTAACGCTCACTGCAGAAACGACTCTAAATACCAGCGTTAGAAAGATCCCATTGAAAAGATAGGCTACGCAAATGGCGTAGGGGGATCTGCGGTATGGAAAAGTCGCGGCTGTAAAGTGAGCGTTAGACCCTTTAATCACTGACTCCAAATACCAGCGGGCGCCCAAAACCAGCGTTAGGAGCCTCTAACGCTGGTTTTGACGGCTACCGCCGAACTCTAAATCTAGGCCTGAATGTGATACAAATTGATCTTTATGCAGAGAGTTCTCCCAGAGTTTTTAGAAAACTTTACAACTGCTAACATTTTAATGCAGTCAATATACCTTTTATGCCATCAGTGGTGCTGAAAATTTGTGTTCCCTAGTACTGAGGGGTTTTAATAAATATATATTTTATTTCACATTTTGTTAGCTAACATTACAGTAGATCCTACATTGTACATTCTTTTCTAAATGCATAATTGTTTCCTTCACCCCCGTATTCCTATTAACTACTTGTAATTACTCACATTTCCTTTCACCTCAAAGACTCTCTTTACTCCTACAGTTTGATTTTATGTGAACTGATTAAATATACAATTACATCATTTCCATGTTTAAAATATATAGTCTGCCTGTCATTACTTTTAAAAGGACAGTAAAGTCAAAATTAAACTTTAATCGTTCAGAAAAAGCAATCAGTTTTAAACAAGTTTCTAATATACTTTTATTATAAAAATATTAATTTTGTTGGTATCTTTTGTTAAGGAGTAAAACTAGGTAAGCTCAGGAGTGAGCACCTGCCGTTAACTCTATAAGCCGTCCTCAAAAGATATGTGAAAAGTACCACAGTATAACAGGTGAAAAGCTTTTATTAGAAGATCTAAGACCTCAAAAATAGTGATGTCTCTGTCCTACAAGGTCTTTAATCATGCATGATTAAGGACCATGTAGGTCTGAAATATCACTATTTTGAGGTCTTAGGTCCTCTAATAAAAGTTTTTCACCTGTTATCCTGTGGTACTTTTCACATATCTTTTGTGGACTGTGATACTTCGAGGAGCAAGCTACTCCACCGTGACGTGCACACTTTAAGGCTAATAACAAGTGTGCTGGACACTATCACTGCTTGTTTAACTCTATAAGCTCCATTTATCAAAGGCTAGGCGGATGAAGTTTGCTGTCTTGAACCTCGTCCGCCCAGCCATGCAGCAAGTGGGTATCAATATGCTGCCTGCAGTTAACATTGCACAATTGGCTGATTGTGCAATGCCGCCCCTGTTTAAAATGAAATTCTCTATCCAAATAATGAAAATTTTATTTTGTCCTTACCGTCCCTTTAAATAATTATCCAAATTTATATTTCCATTTTCTTTTGTATGTTTTTTTCATTGTGCTTTTTCATATTAGATTAGATTAATCTAAATCCTATAATATTTCCCTCACACTTTAGTAAATCTGGTAAGCAGAATAACAGAAAATATTCATTATGAACCTCACTTTGTTCATTAAAGTGAAAGTAAAGTTGCCTGCATCTATATGCCGTAATGCAAAATTTAGCTCAAAATAAGTAGAGTTAAAATAAGTAGAGTTTAATTCATGATATTAATAAGTATTCTATTTTTGTCACATAAATTTACCTTTGAATTATACCGCCGTTCCTCCGCCTGCCTCCAAAAATAAACTTTATTTACAAATGACGAAAAACCCTTTCACTATTTCTATTTGTCCCCCAGTGGCGTCTAAAACCTACACTATATGCCCCTACCTTCAATTGCGCATGCGTGTCTCATTGAATTTACTCTGTGTCAAGAAGCGCATCCATGAGACATGCATGTGCATTGAAATCAAAAGGAAAACAGCAAATCACTAAGTCGCATCGCCACTAATACATTTTAGTTCACAAGAATGCACATGCATGAATACGTAAGAGTGGGTGGGATCGCTCTTAAGTGTAAGCAAACAGAAGCAGGAAATGAACGGGGAGGTGGAGGAAGATATGAGACGGTATAAGGTATTCAAATGTAAAAAATATTAAAAATAAAAACGAATTTAAAAAAAACAACTTAGCGACTCAATATATATATATTTATATAATAGTTATCCATTGCATTAATATTGTTCCCTAAAATTTACTTTCACTTTAATATAAAATTCAACACTCTAGTATTTAGTAAAACACTGCAACACTGTATCATTTAGTACATAGAAACAACCTTACTACAAACACTGTTGCTTTTCAGACCTGCATATTTGCTGTTTACATATTTAGTATAAAGTTAATTGTTTTGCAGTTGTTATCAGTTAAAGCCAATTAGTGAAAGATATGTAGTAGGGTTAGCCTAGGTAAGTCAGCAGGGTGTTTTTAATGTACTTAGATGTAGAAAATGCTCTATTTTCAGGGCTAAATTACATAATGATAACATATTGCAAAGTTGTTTCATTTTGCATAACTAAAGATATTTGGGCCAGATTATGAGTGGCATGAGCGTTAATTGCACTATAAGTAAGTTTGTTATGCTCGTCGGGTTGTGCTCATATTACATGTTCTCGCACTCGTGCCAACCCAACAAGCTCAAAAAGCCGATGTTAGAATATCACGTGCGCACTCACATTTTCCCCAAAGAAGTCAATGGAAAAAATGTAACACCCCACTCTCGCGCAAACCTGATCGCATATTCTTATTTGCGCTACCCCGACATGAAAATATGAATATTTCACATTCCAATGTTCTGTACATAGAAGAAAATGTTCTATTTATTCATAAATACATATTTCTACATATATCTGATGATATTTTGGTACAATATATACCTATATCTATACCTATATGTTTGTTTCAATTTGCATGTTACACTCACTGGAGCGGCATTGTAGCTGTCCTCTCACAACTTCCGGGAGGACGACTACGATGCCGCTGTGTGTAACACGCAAATGGAAACAGACATGTTGTCTTGATTAAGGCACGACTATGAGCCCAAGTGTCGACATCTGACTTTTTATGGAGATTTCCTAATAAAGGTTAAGAATTTTATAATACCTGCAACTGCCCTTACATGAATAAATAATTCTATACCTATATATATATATATAGTTTCTAGGGGGTTCCAAACTTTAGCGCTTGTAGAAAGGGAGCAACATAAAGGGGAGCACAGTTTTAAGGTGTAACACAAATGTTCTGATTTACAGCAAGGTATAAAGAAAAAACCTTTTTGTGGCTCACCTTTTTGCCTTTGAGTCTGAGAAGTCTGTGTAGCGTCTTTGCTTCTCCTCTGTAGAGTATGGTAGTATTCAGAAATCAAAGATGATTGGCATCTGTGTGGTGCCAGTAGAGGTTTTCCTTTTCAAGAAATAAAATATCCCTGTTGGAAAGGGGCTGTGTGCGAGGCTTCCCCTCTCAGGGGTATGGTAGAGGCCTTTCAATAAAATAAATAAATGAAGCAAATGCCAATGATTACTGCAAAATAAAATCTCCTTTATTTTAGCACAAAACAAACCGGTGTTTGTGCTGGTGAATTAAAAGTCTCTTAGTGTTGTTGAGTTAAAACTTTGTGCAAAAATTTGGGGTATTTAACTTCCCAAACAGGCTGTGATGGTTGTTGCCTTGATTTTGCACAAACAGTGTAGAGGATTCCTTGAAGATCCTTGCCTCCGCCCACTTGTGACGTCACTTCCGGTCCGGTGAGACCGCAACGCTCCAGATCACTTGTCAAGCACAAGTGTATCCAACGCCATCCTAAGACAGGAAAGACCTGTGGAGGTTAAAAAACACCTCACCTATTCTACAATCTACACAGGAACCTTCAGGAATCGTTATTTTCTTCAAAGTAAAAAATGGAACTTTTTACTTTTTACAAAAAGAGAAACCAACAGGGATCATCAAGGAATCCTCTACACCGTTTGTGCAAAATCAAGGCAACAACCATCACAGCCTGTTTTGGAAGTTAATTACCCCACATTTTTGCACAAAGTTTTAACTCAACAACACTAAGAGACTTTTAATTCACCAGCACAAACACCGGTTTGTTTTGTGCTAAAATAAAGGAGATTTTATTTTGCAGTAATCATTGGCATTTGCTTCATTTATTTATTTTATTGAAAGGCCTCTACCATACCCCTGAGAGGGGAAGCTTGTCACACAGCCCCTTTCCAACAGGGATATTTTATTTCTTGAAAAGGAAAACCTCTACTGGCACCACACAGATGCCAATCATATTTGATTTCTGAATACTACCATACTCTACAGAGGAGAAGCAAAGACGCTACACAGACTTCTCAGACTCAAAGGCAAAAAGGTGAGCCACAAAAAGGTTTTTTCTTTATACCTTGCTGTAAATCAGAACATTTGTGTTACACCTTAAAACTGTGCTCCCCTTTATGTTGCTCCCTTTCTACAAGCGCTAAAGTTTGGAACCCCCTAAAAACTATCCATATTTGTTTGTTCCATTTTGATGATAGTGGAATCACCAGACTAAGCTGCTCAGAAACACATCAGGAGGAACTGTATATTTAAGCAAATTAAATGTTTGCATTAAAACACAGCGCAAGCCTAAACAATTTTACATATATATATATATATATATATATATATATACTGATCTCTTTGATCTCCACTTGTAATCTGCCCCTTTATTTAAAAATCTAAAGGTGTTTGCGGCCCCTTTAACTTTTTTTTTATACTAGAAAACAAGTGTGCTTTAAACAAGTGCATTGGGCATGTAAATTGAAAACAAGCCATGCAAACAGCTATGATTTTTCACTGCTTGAAAAGTGTTTTTTATAGACTAAGATACCGTTGTTTATATTTCTCAATGCAACTAGTATTAGTGGCATTAACATAGTGCAAAGGCACTGGACAACCATTATTGAATCTGGTTTTCTAATTGCTTCCAATGGCCTCAGATTTGAAAACCCCACAAAAGCCATTGAAAACACTTCACACGGCTCTACAAATGGATTAGAATAAATCCCTAAAACATAATTTTTTGATTGTGAAAGAAAAAATAACCTAGACAGACTGCAATATCCCTGCTATGCCATAAGATGGCAGCATTATCAACTGATTCTACAAAAAAAAACAAAAAACATTCTGGTTAAAATTGTCACACAGCTTTGCAGATAATAAAGACCATACCAAACTATAAATGTGAGTTTTAGGCTGTCTAGAAAAATCTTGCACATCTGTGAAATGCAAATAAATCAAGCTTTGCCCATTCATTTCTAGAATCTTACAATCTGCACCAAAATTTCATCATTCACATTAGTGCATAGCAAATTAAAAAATATGTTTTGTTTATTTAAAGAATGGTGCATAATTGATTGAAGACTATACCTAGACAGACTGCAATATCCCTGCTATGCCATAAGATGGCAGCATTATCAACTGATTCTACAAAAAAAAAACAAAAAACATTCTGGTTAAAATTGTCACACAGCTTTGCAGATAATAAAGACCATACCAAACTATAAATGTGAGTTTTAGGCTGTCTAGAAAAATCTTGCACATCTGTGAAATGCAAATAAATCAAGCTTTGCCCATTCATTTCTAGAATCTTACAATCTGCACCAAAATTTCATCATTCACATTAGTGCATAGCAAATTAAAAAATATGTTTTGTTTATTTAAAGAATGGTGCATAATTGATTGAAGACTATACTATATGTGTATGCATATGTCTGACACAGTTGGGATAGTAAAAAGAAAAATAATATTTGGAGTGCTGCAATCTCTTTTTCTTGAGATATACAGTATATATATATATATATATATATATATATATATATATACACACATACATACAGGTATATATATATATATATATATATATATATATATATATATGTATGTATGTATGTGTGTGTTGTTTCCAAGGAGACACCAGAATTGTACTGTATAATTTTTCTTTATAAGGAAATAAATGGTATATAACAGACAACAATGTTGAATTACATATAACTACCTAAATATATGGGGATTTAGAGAAAATGGACAATGCCTGGGAAAAAGCCAATTACATTTTTGGATACTAGCAGCTAGCTTCTCTGATGCTGCAGATAGCTGCAGATGCTTTTTTTTCTTCAAAGGATTCTTTTATTAAGATGCAGAAATCTCATACCTTGCAGAATATGATTTTTATAATCTGTTTTATCAAATATGTCAGAATAATTGTGAACCTGACGGACACTGACATTTCTTAGAGAATAACAGCCATTTATTATATCATCATTTTTACAGCTCCGTAAGTCAGTGAGATGCTTTAATCTTTTTCAAACTAGAGAAAAATTACTTGGTGTTTTTTATTGTTGTTGAATACTTATTAGATATCACCTGTGAGGAGGTTTAGTTGTGTATTATCAATAACCTATAATCTCTAAAAAACATTCAAAAACAGGGGCACCACACAATGGATTGCAAGAAAGATAATGATGTGTGTAACATAAGCCAAAAGTGTACTCATTTATTTTCCGACTCCAAACCAGTCGTGCCTATGAGCAAACAGAGGATTTTGAGTCCCTCAGTTAAATTAAACTGTGCTCAGCATTTAGTAATTGGTCTGTACAATCAGTAAATGTGAATTGAGTTACTACAAATTTATTTGGTAAAAATGCAATATACTGTAATAGTAAAAACAAACAGCAACGCGTTTCACAGCACACACACTGTCATTATCTTTCTTGTGATACTTTATGTGGCACTCCTTGTTTATGTATGGTTTTAAGAAGAATCTCTTTGAGGAAACTACTGCATAAGTTACGTGGTCACACTTTTATAAGACTCCTTTTTTCTCATTGGAACTTTGTTTTGTTTGATATTAGGATTATTCTAGTTAAAACTCTGGTGTGTTTATTTGTTGTAGTATACACTGGGCAATTTTCTAGTCAACTTCTATATATCTATCTATCTATGTATCATCTATCTATCTATTTATCATCTTTCTATTTATATATCGATCTATCTATCTCTTATCTATCTATCTATCTATGTATGTATCATCTATATATGTATCATATTTCGATCTATCTATCTATCTATCTATCTATCTATCTATCTATCTATCTATGTATGTTTCATCTATTTATATATCTATTATCTATCTATCTCCCAAACTATCGTCTGTCTATCTATGTATCATTTATCTATCTATCTATCTATCTATCTATCTATCTATCTATCTATCTATCTATCTATCATCTATGCATGTATAATCTATCTGTCTATCATCTTTCTATCTATATCTCTATCTATCTCTCTATCAATCATCTATCTATCTATTATCTATCATCTATCTATCTTTCTATCTATTGTTTATTCTAGTTGGTTAAGTAATTATCACTTATGTATCACCTATCTATCTATGTATGTATCACCTATCAATCTATGTATGTCTCATCTATCTATCTATTTTTCTATCATCTATCTATTTCCCTAAATATCGTCTATCTATCTATCTGTCATCTATCTATTGATCTATCTATATAACTATCTATTTTTGATTCTAGTTGGTTAAGTAATTAACCAATTAGAGAATACACTTCTGAACTGAAAGTCATGCCTTATTGGTAGATACTAGATACAACATCATTGATTGAAACAAATAGTGTAGCAGTTACGTGATTAGTTCTATTATTTCCAGGTATACAGCCTGGAAAATTTTAATAACACAAATATATGTAATGAGGTTTGTTTTTTAAAGCAACACAATACAATAAGTACCCTAAATATTATTTTAGAATTATTTGAAAGTAAAGTTCATGCATGATTATTTTTCCCAGTTGGCAGCTGCCAGAGCAATGTTCAGTCATGTTTCAGGTGGTGGTGAGATGGTTCAATCTGAGGATAGTGCGAGGAGAGAAAGTATTAGTGAGAGCAATGTGTTCAAGTGAATGATGAGTAGAAGTAGGTCAATGTAGAGGGGAGAGAAGCAAAAGCTAACCAAAAAAAGAAAAGAAAAAACCCCTCAACAAATGCATACAGCATGTTTCTTAAAAGGTCCCACTAGGGTTGAGTCAGAGACACATGAGGGTCCAGAACTAATATAGCTTTTGAGCTAGAGTTCAAGCACTCTACACAAGCTTCCTGGCAATTGTAGAGGCTACAGAATTAACAATGACAGAAAGGTATACCTTATAGAGAGTATCTGCAATAAGAAGAGCATTTCTTGTTGTATCAATAGCTCCAATTTTAATTATATGCATGTATAGACCATGTCATTTGAAAAATTAAACAATATGGGGCATATTTATCAAAGTGCAAGCTTCAGTGCTGCATAACTTCTGTTTCGGGGCATCAAGCTCCATTCGAAGCTTGATAATTCGGCCCCTATTAGAGAAACAACACGTGAAGTTGCTCTTCTTGAATAAAGGAAGAAACAAAAAAATATAAAAATAATAAATAATGTTTAGATAGTTGTACTAATCTCTGTCTGTCTCTCTCTCTCTCTCTCTCTCTCTCTCTCTCTCTCTATATATATATATATATATATATATATATATATATATATATATATATTATGAACTTATGTATCACTTAATCTAAAACCTGGAGTCTCCCAGGACTTTCTATTTCTGACCTGTATGAACCAGCTCATCTTTCTAAACAAGTTCAAGTAGGGGTTCTCCAAATGGTCATCACACTGTGCCAGGTTGTGAAGACAGCAATGCACTATAAAAGTATTGGTGACCTTTGGAATAAACCATTGTAACCATAGAGCCCTGAGAAAAAAAACTTTAAATAATATAATCAGAAATTTGGGCCAATGCCACATGATACAACATGACTGAATTAATACACAGTTGCATTATTCTTAAACTTTTAAAATGACATATTATCAAATTACATAGAGTGTCTATTTGATAAATGTAATAAATAATAATATATGCACAGATTTTGACAAAGTGTATCTCTTTGTTTTAAACTTGCATGGTCAAAACAAAGCAGCCTAAATAAGAAGGTAACATACTTTCCAGAGGAACTTACCCAATATCCGTACTTGAGGGAATTCCCCATATCAAGCCTGAACCCCATATCAAAACAGAATATGTGAATACTTCCAGGGAATGCTGCCTATATATTATTGATGTGCATATAATAGTTGAAAACCATTGCATGTTGGTTTAGTGGAGCATCTTGCATTAATTCTTGATTTTGGGGGGTTTATGCAGCTGCAACCATTTTTTACAAGACATTTGTCACTCCTCAATATGCATAAAAGCACACTGGGTCATCCCTTAGGGGTAGAGGAAAAGAAAATTAACCTCTGCATACCTTTAGAGAAACCAGCAAATGACCTAGTAACTTAAAGAAAACACTCAGCCATTCCAGTGACAAGCCATTTGAATAACTGAAAAATGCCAAAGGCTAAGTGTGTGCAGGTCAACATCCTTGCCACCAAGAAAAAAATTGTAGTCCTGAAAATGTTGGCCCCATGTATCAATGGCTGTGCGGACAACGTTCTAACTTGAGAACCTGTCTGCACAGCTTTGTAATGAACGGGCAGCGGGCCCTGTATCATTACACATTCGCTTGAGTGTGTAATGCCATTCCTTCCCTCGCGCAACCAATCGCAAGAGAGAGGGGCCTGTCAATCACCCGAGTGAGCATGTTCGAGTTTATTTCATTCAGCCACCTCAGAGGTAGAAGAAAGTGTAAGAAGCAGCGGTCTGATGATCACTGCTTCTTACATTGTGGGAAGCAAGCTCATATGTATGAGCTTCCCCGCAAGGGCTCAAAAGTAGCTTATGCTGTTTAGTACATTGACCCTAATGGATACAAGTCATCACTGTGGAGCTTATACAGAGTAAGAAGACATGGAAATGTCAACCAATACCTTTTCACTATTTCCATATGCCACAGTCCTTATTGCATTATTCAAGGAGTTCTGGGCATTATGGATCTACCTCCATCTGCTTTATAGGTTCTACATCAGGATGGATATAATCCAGGCTGGACCTCTCTCATGGCCAACCACTCTTCTCTCACCACTGTGTGCTGGAACAGCCCCTCTTACAAGCTGTGCTCCTTTCACGCCATGCTCATGCTAGCACAACCATTGACATAGAATAGTCCTCATATTTACTCCCTTTGTTCTCACTAAGGCCTCGATTCTAAAAAAATGTGCAGATCTATGCGTGTTTTTCCACTCCAACACTCACAGGGGCAGCCCTCAAATTCTATAAAAAAGGGGCTGTCCCTGCGAATGGTGAGATGTCTCCCATACATATAATGAGAACTCTCTGCTGGGTAAAAGTTTGCAATAGAGGGCAAAGTACAGAGGGGGAAACTGGTGTGTTTAAAAAACTTGAATATTATGCTTATTTCAAATCAAATTATGCTGTTTTCAGTTAACTTTTCCTTAAATTTGCTGTAATTTTAGGATACATAGGTTTTCCTTTCAGAATAATTGGGGCGCGATCACATATATACGGTGCAGGTTTCGGTGCAAGTGTGGGAACCCGTGCCACCCGTAATTTCACCTCGCACATCGGGGTATTACATATACTGCGCCGTTAGATGCTAAACTGGCGTAAGTAGGACAAACTGGCGATCTTCTGAAATGTGCGCAAATACACATTTTAGTCGTCGCAAGTAACTTACTCCAGTATTTTATCCACGGAAAGTGTCAATAAAGAGTAGTTTTATGCAAATTAGGCTAACACTCGTAAAAATGAACCGCGATTTCATATAAAAATGCGACACGTAATTATGCTATTCAAAATTCATACATAAACCCATACAGGGAGTGCAGAATTATTAGGCAAGTTGTATTTTTGAGGATTAATTTTATTATTGAACAACAACCATGTTCTCAATGAACCCAAAAAACTCATTAATATCAAAGCTGAATAGTTTTGGAAGTAGTTTTTAGTTTGTTTTTAGTTATAGCTATTTTAGGGGGATGTCTGTGTGTGCAGGTGACTATTACTGTGCATAATTATTAGGCAACTTAACAAAAAACAAATATATACCAATTTCAATTATTTATTTTTACCAGTGAAACCAATATAACATCTCAACATTCACAAATATACATTTCTGACATTCAAAAACAAAACAAAAACAAATCAGTGACCAATATAGCCACCTTTCTTTGCAAGGACACTCAAAAGCCTGCCATCCATGGATTCTGTCAGTGTTTTGATCTGTTCACCATCAACATTGCGTGCAGCAGCAACCACAGCCTCCAAGACACTGTTCATAGAGGTGTACTGTTTTCCCTCCTTGTAAATCTCACATTTGATGATGGACCACAGGTTCTCAATGGGGTTCAGATCAGGTGAACAAGGAGGCCATGTCATTAGATTTTCTTCTTTTATACCCTTTCTTGCCAGCCACGCTGTGGAGTACTTGGACGCATGTGATGGAGCATTGTCCTGCATGAAAATCATGTTTTTCTTGAAGGATGCAGACTTCTTCCTGTACCACTGCTTGAAGAAGGTGTCTTCCAGAAACTGGCAGTAGGATTGGGAGTTGAGCTTGACTCCATCCTCAACCCGAAAAGGCCCCACAAGCTCATCTTTGATGATACCAGCCCAAACCAGTACTCCACCTCCACCTTGCTGGCGTCTGAGTCGGACTGGAGCTCTCTGCCCTTTACCAATCCAGCCACGGGCCCATCCATCTGGCCCATCAAGACTCACTCTCATTTCATCAGTCCATAAAACCTTAGAAAAATCAGTCTTGAGATATTTCTTGGCCCAGTCTTGACGTTTCAGCTTGTGTGTCTTGTTCAGTGGTGGTCGTCTTTCAGCCTTTCTTAACTTGGCCATGTCTCTGAGTATTGCACACCTTGTGCTTTTGGGCACTCCAGTGATGTTGCAGCTCTGAAATATGGCCAAACTGGTGGCAAGTGGCATCTTGGCAGCTGCACGCTTGACTTTTCTCAGTTCATGGGCAGTTATTTTGCGCCTTGGTTTTTCCACACGCTTCTTGCGACCCTGTTGACTATTTTGAATGAAACGCTTGATTGTTCGATGATCACGCTTCAGAAGCTTTGCAATTTTAAGAGTGCTGCATCCCTCTGCAAGATATCTCACTATTTTTGACTTTTCTGAGCCTGTCAAGTCCTTCTTTTGACCCATTTTGCCAAAGGAAAGGAAGTTGCCTAATAATTATGCACACCTGATATAGGGTGTTGATGTCATTAGACCACACTCCTTCTCATTACAGAGATACACATCACCTAATATGCTTAATTGGTAGTAGGCTTTCAAGCCTATACAGCTTGGAGTAAGACAACATGCATAAAGAGGATGATGTGGTCAAAATACTCATTTGCCTAATAATTCTGCACTCCCTGTATATAAAGAGATGAAGGTAATACAATTATGATTTCCAATTGTTCTCTCCTCCAAGTATTGTTGATTGTTTTGAGAAGAAATTTAAAGTAAATAAGCAAGTATATGTCCACAATGTGATAAAGTACCTACAAGCTCAATCCATTTGATTATGTTGTGGCTTCAAACTATTTCAAATACACAAATAAACCTTAAAAAAATATATCATAGTATACTGTCCCTTTAACCTTGAGATGCTGCTTAAATTTGTGTGTTTGTTAAGGCTTCCAGGGAGTTACATTGCTTTTTTAGTCAGTGCAAGGGTTGCTGCGCCTGCAATATGTGGCGAGATGATAATGGAGTAGATTTTCTGAATTCTGCGCGTGTAAGTCCTTACGCTGTATATTGGATACCAAATTGCGCTGCTGTTCTATGTTAGTCTATGGGTAAAAATACGTCCAAAGGGTGAAATATATGCACGTAACTTGTATGCTACGCCGTATATGTAATACCAAAATCGCGTAAAATTTGGCGGAGGAGGATTTTGCTGGCGACGCTGCATATGTAATGGAGGCCTTGGTGTTTTGAGTATTTTGGTGAAAACTCGCCACTTTTTAACTGGTGATAAAAAAACTGTGAAAACTGTAGTGTGAAAATGTTTATAGTATTATGCTGGGATTTGAGAGAAAATTTCATAGAAACCCAATTTGAACTCCCCCCTAAAATTATGCTTTGTATTTTGTCTTGCAAATGTCTTGCATTTTGTTTTCACATGCAGTGTACTTAAATTACTATTTATACTGTGCATATTTAATATTATTTATTCCAGTTGTATTTACCTCCAAATTTTACATTTTTGATAAAATTATTCTTGGTGAATGATTTCGTTACAATTTTTGATGCACCTTAACAATACAATTTTCTCTGCATATTTTTGTGTGAATAGTTCAATAATTCCTTTTGTAAGAATTTTAAATTATGAATTTTATTGTGCACTTTAGTAATGTATGCATCGCCTTCCCATATGAAAATGTAGTATACGCCCCGTAGCGAGACTCACTGTTTTCAGGGTAAAAAGTGGCTTTATATCATTCCACCAGATAAATAGAAGTACTGGTGAGCATTCTTATAGAATCTCACCAGCCCAGAGACCTTTTTAAAATCAGTGAGCATTCTTATAGAATCTCACCAGCCCAGAGACCTTTTTAAAATCAGTGAGCATTCTTATAGAATCTCACCAGCCCAGAGACCTTTTTAAAATCAGTGAGCATTCTTATAGAATCTCACCAGCCCAGGGACCTTTTTAAAATTAGTGAGCATTCTTATAGAATCTCACCAGCCCAGAGACCTTTTTAAAATCAGTGAGCATTCTTATAGAATCTCACCAGCCCAGAGACCTTTTTAAAATCAGTGAGCATTCTTATAGAATCTCACCAGCCCAGAGACCTTTTTAAAATCAGGGACTTAATCTCCCTCTCATTAGCCCAACCTCAGCAGCTCAATCATCTCACTTCTTTTTGTTTTTTTACCTGGCCCAGGTCCTGTCATTGGTAACATTTGACTCAGCCTATCCAAACCTCCTCTCAGACATTTTTGTCAACTTGGCCCAGCTAGTCTTACAAGCTGTGCCCCATTCTTTACAAGATATCAAGATATTGGAACTAACTGACGGCGCCAAGTAAGTGGTGTCTTTTATATTGTAATAAGTTTCAGAATTGTTGAGAGAAACGCAGTTATCCTATTAGATGTTATAACATTTACACTTGTGTAAGTAAATAATTTTTTAAACATCTAACTTGTTTCCTAACTTAGGGATCACTTCCACTGAGTCATAATTAGCTTTGTGTGCGCTCGCAAAATGATAAATATGTTACCGGAAGCAATTTCGTGTAACGACAGCTTCCAATGGTGCGTTAGTTGTAGCCACCAATAAGCATGAGCTATCCAGGGTGCTGAACCTAAAATGGGCTGGCTCCTAAGCTTTACATTCCTGCTTTTTCAAATAAAGATAGCAAGAGAACGAAGGAAATTGATAATATGAGTCAATTAGAAAGTTGCTTAAAATTACATGCGCTATCTGAATCATGAATTTAAAAATTTGGGCTTAGTATCCCTTTAATGTTTAAATTTGACTTTACTGTCCCTTTAAAGGGACATTAAACTCAATTGTGAATATAAAAAAATCAGTAATTAAATATGTTAAAATATATATTTTTACATGACAAAGGTTAAGTTAAACCTTTCTGTGATTTAAAAACAATCATGGAGTGTGTTTTTTTAACCATTCTGTAGGAGTGAAGCTGACTACCCACAGATATTCAGTATTGGTAGACAGTGACACACAGCAAAAGCTTACAAATAAAACATGTTTATTATTCTGCCTGGAACAATCTATTTTAAATAAATTAAATACACAAATTAAAGTGTCTTCTTTTAAAAGTCACAAAGAAAAAATACTCTAATTCCCCCTTAATAAAGCATAAGTAAACAAGTCATCCGAATAACAAAATGGCACAGAGAAAATAGCTGTGTTTCCTTCATATAAATTTCGGCATTTGCAAAATAAAAACAAAAAAAATGTGATTAACCACATTTGTGATATTTCATATCTAAAGTTAGCATCTCCAAAACCTTTAACATTACAAAACAATGCCCTATCCTGCTCCACTCAACTCCTTGTCAAGCTCTGACCCTGATGTGATGTGACTCCATCCCCAATTTTCAACCACTTCACCTACAGATCTCCCTGACTTTCAGACGTAGGGGAAATCTTGGTGTGCAATATGATTCCCACAATATTTCAGTTGAGTCATTTTAGCCAGAAACATTTTGATGGTTTAAGGTGGTTCTAGCAAATAAACTAAAAAATTTACATTTCAGAATTATAAAACATGTTTCCTATTAAAATGCATGAGTTTAACTACTTGTACACCCCATAATGATCAGCATTACCATTTAAAGGTTAGCACTTTTCTTTTAATGTAATTTGCCAGACTATATTAATATGCTTCTATGGCAAATTTAACATAGCTCATGTAAATATTGGAAACTTTTTGTTTCAAGGAAGTTATGTATTTTTTGTATTGCTATACAACACATTTTTTTTTTTTTATATTCATAGAAAACAAATTCTACTTTGAATTGCAGCTACTAAATTCAGTGTAATTTTGCAAGTGGTGCCGCTTTTTCACAACACAAAGCAACAAAAAATGTGCCAATTACATTCGGGCCAACATTTAATAGTTATTCACATGAATAAAGAGTTAAGAATCAACCCAGCATGTGACTTTTTATATTATTTTCATATAACCTTGACATGTTTCAATAGAAATTCTATCTTTCAGTATAGTTTCCTAGCAACTGTAGCTCCTGAAAGATAATGTTCTGAAGAGATTTATAAGGCTGAACATTTCTGCATTTACAAATAATTAACCCATTGAAGACAGCTCTCTCTGTTTATGTAAAAGATCTCCTCAAATAAACTTCACAAAATATTCCGCATTCCAAATCTAACAGGTTTAGAAATATTGTTCTGTTAAGTTTTCATTTTAAATATTATCTTCCAACGCTTCTGTTAGAGTCCAAACCGGAGAAAAGAGCTATTTAAGTTATTATAATTATTATTTTTAAAAATGAAAGGTATAAAAGTATTTATAGATTAGAGCAGAGCTAAATGTATACAACTGACACATTAAGCACCATTTATTATACTGTGGGCATACAATGTTCCCAGGCAGAGAACAATTGATATTGTTTAAAACAATCTCTTCACCCATACCCCAGTTTTGCATAACTAACACTGTTATATGAATATACTTTTTTACCTCTGTGGTTGCCTGTATTTGAGCCCCATACAGACTGCCCCCTTATCTCAGTGCTTTTTACAATCTTGAATTTTTGCCAATCAATGCTGGTTCTTGTATAATCATTATTATCCTCCACTGGAGTGAGCACAAATTTTCCTATATGGCACACATGAACTAGTACTGTCTGGCTGTAAAATAACTAATAAAAAGCACTGAGTTAAGAGGCAGTCTGCAGGGGCTTAGTAACAGGCAACCGTAGAGGTTATAAGGTATATTAATATAACCATGTTGTTTGTGCAAAGCTGGGGAATGGGTAGTAAAGGGGTTATCTATCTTTTTAAACAGAAAAAAAAATAAAGTAGGTTGTTCCTTTAAATTAAAATCAAATAGGCGGTTCCTTTAAATTAAAATGTATCTCAGGGCATATTAAGTTTGAATAGAAACATTATTGTAAAACATTTGTATCAGTAACAAATGCTTCTAGTAAAAGCTGGCACTGTTTCAGCTGTGATGCCCTGTGCACCTTTATTCAAGCACTGTGCTAGCTCAGAAAGCTGGCAGTGGCATGCATAGTGTCATTGACAACTTCATTTGTGTGATTCAAACCACTGCTGGCTCTCAGGTGTGTTGTCTGAATGCTGGTGCACGGGGCATGCATGGGGCATGCACAATACATGTACGTGTAGGGCAGAAACAGTAATACAGTTTATTAGAAGCATTATACTGCAGAAATACTTCTATTAAAAATTGTAATGCATTCTAGTACATTTCAGATTTAACCATTATATCCCTTTAACTTGAAATTATTTTTTATTTGTCTGTTTGGGCTATTTACCTGCAATAAATGGTATGTATTACATATGTGAAAGTTCCTGTATTGTTCTTTACAAATGCCTATAAATGCTAAAGTTGTTTACTAACAAATTCATCTAAACTGAAATTTCAAATATAAACATATATAATACATACAGTGTTCAAAATAATTTTAACTTTAGAAAGAGGTCAGTTCCAAGAAGTTTGACTTTGTACATAAAAATATCATATAACAGCTCTGTTTTTTTAAATAGTTTTCTAAGTCTTTACAATGAATTAAGAGTCCCCTTTTGGGTAAGAAAATGCTATTACAGCAAAAAGCTAGCTAAGCACAAAAAACAATAAATTACAGTGTTTACGCAGGGGTTGTAGAACTTCAAAGTCTTTCATGGCAGCAATAAAATAGGCAGCCGTTGCAATAATAAAACAGCTAATTCATTCAGTTAGCAACAATTCCTGATGTGTAAGTACAACATACGAGTGTTTTTATATTTTGGAATACATTAATACCTTGCTTGCTGTAACTGTTTTCAATAAACAAATTCAAACTACTGCATGCCTTATTTTGAAGAACATATCTGGATTTGTAATTGGAGAAAGAAGGCTAGCCACTGTCATTATTTTAGCAAAAACTTCAGCGTCTTGGTGTTCTTTATAGGATAATAGCTGCTTAGGCCAAATAGGTAGGGACAGATATGTAACAGGGTTAGGTTTATAATGACTCAAAATTGGAAAAAATCCACATTTTCAGACTTTAATTACAGAAAAAAGTTGGGGAAATAAATAGTTAAAGTTTATTACAATTTCTTTTTTTTTACTCCACTCAGTAAATTTTTTTATATTTATTGTCCTTTTAATTTTTTTTTTTATCAGTTTGAAAATTTTATAATTACGTTTTTCAAACCTCAAAACACTTCATTGTTATCATTCATTAGATGGTCGGATTTAATTTCTGTACATTTCATAGCTTAAAGGTACAATCTGAGCTATATTTGTAACCTTTTATTAAACAAAAAATGATGTTCTATATTAACATATGAACTGAGTAGGCTTAAACATTGAAAAGAGATAAACACTGAATGTCACTGGAAACGGGGAAAAATATTTTTCAATAGGTTCAAGGTATTGAATTTAAAAAGTCCAAAGTCATTTAAAAAGCTGTTGTAAAATTATTTTCTTATTGATTGGAATACCAGTTTTAAGGTACGCCCTATACAATACAAATGTATGCAAAAAATTGGTTAATATAGGAGTCTAGAACAATTTGGAATGGATTTGAATTTGAAAACACCAGGAAAAGCTCAACATATGCACAACAGAATTGTGATTGGTTCTGTAACTGGGCATCTTATAAATGTCTATGAATAAGACCAGGGGGGCGAAACGCGTAAGACATTACTAGGAGCAAGCTGATACTAATGTTTGGATTTTAAGCTTTTTTGCACTAATAAAATAACTTTTTACTATAATCGCTATTTGTTTTGACTCGCTGGTGTTCTATGGTTTTTATCTTATAAATGTAGTTTGACTGTTAAGTATCAAGAGTGCTTTGTTATAATAAACAATAAAGAATATATGATTGACTTCCTGTAGGCAGCGCAAGGAAATGGCAGCAACTGCTTGAAGCTCTACAGAGACTGTACTTAAAGGGATATGAAACCCCATTTTTTTTCTTTTGTGATTAAGAAAGAGCATCCAGTTTAAAAAAAATAATTCCAATTTAATTCTATTATCAAATTTGCTTTGATCCTATGATATTCTGTGTTGAATAAATACCTAGGTAGGCATCTGGAGCGCTTCATGGCAGCAAATAGTGCTCTTGCAAATGGATAACATTCTTGCAAAACTGCTGCTATATGGTGCTCCAGAAATGGGCCAGCTCCTGAGCTGCTTTTCAACAAAAGATACAACGATTACGAAGAAAACATTGTAATAGAAATTAATTTGAAACTTGTGTAAGATGTCATGCTCTATCGGAATAACAAAATAAAATATTTGAGTTTTATATCCCTTTAAAAGCATACTTTTCTGCCACTAAACCTAGCCATCTGTTTCTTCCATGTCAGTTTATCTTTCCTTAGCCAGAGAACGTCCTTAAACTAATACTGGGCCTGTTCAAACAGAACGGACTGTACAGCTCTTACAGGTATTGTCGTCTAGATGATCTAACTGGATGTGGTAAATAACTTTTGTTCTATAGCACACTGGAGTGTCAGAGGCTGTGATTACAGTGATTTTTATTTAGACGTCACCTGAGTTTCTGATCGCTGCTCACAATGGATTTTACGTGTTTTACAGAGAAACACTTTACGGGATTTATCACTGATAGTGTTGTTGTAGCCTTGGCACCAAAAATAGATCCTATTGACATCTGACTTAAATGTCCAAGAAAGAAGTGTGCTTTTCTGTTGATCTAGAACTGCAGTCCAAGGGGCCGATTTATTAAAGTGCGGACGGACATGATACGATATAGCGTATCATGTCCTCTGCACATCGATAAATGCAGACAACATAAGCTGTCTGCATTTATCATTGCACAAGCAGTTCTTCTGAACTGCTTTTACAATGCCACCCCCTTCAGATTTGCGGCCGATCGGCCTCTAGAGGGGGTGTCAATCAGTCTGATCGTATAGGATCGGGGGATTGATGACCGCAGCCTCAGAGCAGGCGGACAAGTTATGGAGCAGCAGTCTTTAGACCGCTGCTTTATAACTGCTGTTTCCTGTGAGCCTGAAGGCTTGTGCGGAAACAGGGGCATCAAGCTCCATTCGGAGCTTGATAATTCGGTCCCCAAACATCAACTTAGAGAGCTGACTGTGTTTAAGGGGATAACTGACTTGCTAAATTGAATAATCTTTGAATCTACAAGTGGTGTCTGAGCTGGGGTGGTGACATCTGGATTCTTGGATCACATATTTGGACAGTTCTCATGTCTGGAACACTTGGAACTACCACGTACCTGCTTCTAAAGCTCTAATGGGCTTTTCATTAATAGAGGAACTGTCTTTACACCTGAAGTTGGAATATTATAAGCTGCAACTACTGTTTTTTATCATGAAGAACTTACGCTGCTTCTATTCTACAATCATAAAGCACAGGAATTTTACGAGTTTCTTTTTATGAATCTCTTGCTGTACGAGTAGTATTGGATAAAGAGCTCACATCTTGGCTCAGTGACTCAGATTACACTTGTTTAGTACAAATTTAATAAAATTTATGTTGGGGCTACTGACCCTTATTTTAATGTATGTGGCCCAGATTAAAAGAGGAGCACAGCAATATTAGTGCTATTGAGAGTTAACACAGCTTAAAAGGGTATCTTTATTTAAAAAGCAGTAATGTAAACTACATTTAGCCACCAATCAGGAAGCGTTACCCAGGTGCTGAACCAAAAAAGGGCCGTCTCTTAAGCTTACATTTCTCTTTTAAAAAAAAAAAAATGTAACCAAGAGAACAAAGAAAATTTGATATTGGGAGTAAATTAGAAAGCTGCCTAAAATTGCCTGCTCTATCTGAATCATGAAAGAAAAAAATTTGGGTTTCATATCCCTTTAAGTGAAATCAATAGCGCTCCTATTCTCTCACTCATATTACAAGTTGAAACTGTTTATTGTTTTTCACTTTTTGGCTTTTTTTGTTTGTTTTCTTTTGGATTCTCATTGGGCTAAGTCATTAATTTCACTAAACATAGCTGTATTTTAGTAGGTCATCTGGCTCCCTCTAGTATGGAGAACTTTGGCCACTTAATTGTCATAATTCTATAACTACTACTTTTTGTGACTCCATCTAGATTCCTATTATGATAATAGCTTCAGATCGTTTTTGCTGTGGTTTATTATATTCACATTTAATTAGATGTAGAGTTTGCTGATGACAACTAATATCTTATGCTAATTGTAGTGCCAGCTGTAATTTGCTTTGGTGGAATGTCTCCCTTTCCTAATGGTTCAGACTTTTTCAGTTTTTTTTTCTAGGATATTACATAACATATGTAGCTAAGAAGTTTTTTGTTTGTTTTTGTATGTTTACTGTGTATGCACAAGTATAGATCACTTGTGAATATCCCTAGCATTACTCGCTTCATTGGCGACTTGCCTGAATTTTGTTAACATGATATTTTTTTTAGTTTGCTAATCACTTTTTTGGTCAGGTTATGGATTAGTATTTTTCTTATAGACTGTCTAGTTCACAACAAGTTATTGTCTATTATTCTTCTTTATATTCATACTTCTTAGATTTTATGTTATTTGAAATCTGTATTAGAAAAATCCAAACTGAGTAGGTAATAACTTAGCTCACTATTCTTTTTGACTTCCATGCCTACAGTCAGTTAAAAATAAAATTAGGAAAAAAATGTATGATTAAAACAAGCTTGAATTAATGTCTGCAACAATAAAAGACAGTCACTTACCTGGTTCCATAGTGCGACAAATAAACATGCAAAAACTGAACCACTGAAAACACCATTTGCTTAATTAAAGCGTTATCAAACACAGAAACAAGAAAATTCTATATGTACATAATACCTTTCTTGTGGAACACTATTTGTTAATATCTTTGTATATCCATGCATTTATTTATTAATATTTATTTATTATACTCTCTGTCGTGTAACATGTAAATGATACAGTTAGTGATGACTTAGTTGGCTTCATACAAGCTATCTGAGCAGGTGTGTGTAGTTTTTTTTTTATTCTGGTGCATGGGCACAGCATATATACATAGGTTGTTGAAACAATAAAATATTTTACTAGAAAGGATTTTTGCTTATATAAATATATTGCAAGAATAGTTTTATTCATAATCAAAATATATTCATGCACATTTCAGTTATTACCATCTAGTCTTTTAACACATTTTTATATTATGTGGTAAAATCAGGGTTAATCCACCCACTTCTAAAATATTATTATTCACCAAGTCCCACCACTGTGTAATTATATATCACAAATAATTTGTATTAAAGAGAGAGTAATCAAATTAACATACAATCTTTTAAGCCTTCCGTTGCAGTTTTCTGAAAGTATAATGTTTGCTGGGCAATTATTAAAGTTTATTTAAAACAAAAACAAATATTGCCTTTATGCTAATATACTATAATGGTGCTGGAAATATATTTGAGTTAAACATTCACAATATTCTTACAGCAAAATGAAACTTTTTCCAGATATTTCAGCAAAGTGTTCTAAGAATATTTTTATGAACAATAAAATAATAAAAAAAAGTCTCTTGAAAAGTCATTATAATGTAAAACACATAATTACATGGACAAATATCATTATATGTTTAACATTCATTTTGTAGAAATAACTTTGAAATTCCACTCTGAACACCAAAAAACTTTGCCTTACATGAATAAATTTGTTTATTTCAAGTTAATATGATTTCCCTATTTTGAATACTCAATTTCAATTAATAAAAAACATGTTAAAATAGAATATTGAATTGATTAATTAAATAATGGAATAAGCATTCACATATTAATTGCCATAATAATTACCTTGAATTCAATGTAAGTCTATGAGAATCAACATTTTCCTTATTTATATTTTTTCTTAAAGGGACACTGAATATAATTCTAAACTGTAACAAACCACGATTGTTTACATAGTATTGAGTGTAGATGTTAAATGAGCTTCAAAACTGCATAGTAAACATACATTTTGTACCCTTAAGGATTCTATTTTACCTCCTTGTTGGCCGCCTCACTCCACTGGGAATTTTTTTTTAAATTTTGACAGAAGATGGTACAACTAATCAGATGCTATACCGCCTGATTTATTGAAAATAATTGAGAATGATCCTGCTCTCTGTTCTGCCTTGTCTAGTTGTGGTATCCATGACTATCACACCACAACTAGACCCAGCAAAGCAAAGTGTAGGGAAGAGCTTTGATTTATAATTGGTCTGGTGACACAGTCTCTTGTCCACAACATAAAAGTGAAAAGGGTCAGGCATTACAGGGAGGTAAAAAATATATTTACTCAGTAATTTTAATGGTCATTTAAACACCTATGCAATCAATACACTGCAAAGACTGAAATGTATTTTAATTTTAAATTACACTTATTGTCCATTTAAGGCTTAAGTACTAAATAAGCAAATCTAACATTCATTTTGTATAATATTTAAATCAAATGTCAAGGGGAATACACATAGGATTTTCTACTAGAGTTCCAGCTTGGAAAATGACCCATTTAGGAAAAAAACTTACAGTAGCTAACTATTATTATTATCGGTTATTTGTAGAGCGCCAACAGATTCCGCAGTGCTATAAACAAATGGGGACTACAACAAAACAATTATAGGGATCAAATGGGTAGAGGTACTATAGGTTTAAACCCTACAAAGAGGTTAAACACATGGGTAAATTGGAATTTATCAATGTGTTTTTAACCATTTGCAAGCAAGATACATATACTAGGCTAGTTTCAGTAATGCAGTTTTGAACTTTAAATGTGCCCTTTAATACACATTTTTCAAAGCGGAACACTAGGTACATGTCAACACATCACATAAATTACCAGGTCACATTGTACACACCATATTATGTTAAGAGTGTACTCACCATTAGAATCTTATCCCCGGACCGGAGCACGCTGGATGCTGGTCCATCAGGCTGAACCCTAGTAACAAAGATACCCTATAAGTCAGAAGTAACATAGGTTAGGATTCTTTTACATGTATTCTACACTAAAGGCTTGACGTGAATTTCTAGTCTGCTAGATGATGTTGTTGGACCTCCATCGCAAGGAATGAAATGATGTGTATTTAATAAGATGCGTTGTTAAGAGAAAAGATCGGAATATACTTGAAATGCATTTCTACAGCAAATCATGCTTTGTCTTCCAATGTTAACATGCAACACCATGGGATGTTTTTTCTTTTCTTGCAATTTTAAACATTTATTGAGAAGAAATAAAAGTGCCATGTTACAGAGTTGAAATTCAATCAATAAAGTTTCACAAAAATGGAACATCAACATTTTTACAAACAATATTCAGTGGTGATCTGGAGCAATATGAAGATCTTATAGGTTTCTTCTGACAAGTAGTAAGTTAACGCATGTCAATATAAGGTTACACACTTATACCTTATTGTCAAGAAGGTCCCTGTGTTACAAGGAAACCAGATATTTTTATATGTATCTACTTTTGCAAACATGTACACTTCCGTATTGCTTATTCAAGAACAGAATAGACCACTCACTGAACCTATATGTGCATGAAGGCATTTCATGAGATAGGTATCTCTCAAGCCTTTTACAGGGTTATGGGAAAGGCTACTGCTTACAAAAGATAAATCTAATTTAATTCTTTATTTGAAATGAACCAAAATATTTATCAAAAGGACATCACAGTCATTGCTTTATATATGTTTGTGTGCATGTTTGTGTGTGAATATGTGTGAGTATGTATATGTGTGTGTATGTGTGTGTATTTATGTGCATGTGTGTATATGTATATATGTGTGTATGTGTGTATATGTATATATGTGTGTATGTGTGTATATGTACAGTATATATGTGTGCGTGTATGTGTGTATATGTATATATGTGTGCATGTGCGTATATATATATATATATATGTGTGTATGTGTATATATGTATATATGTAAGTTTGTGTGTTTGTGTGTATATGTATATATGTGTGTATGTGTATATATGTATATATGTAAGTTTGTGTGTTTGTGTGTATATGTATATATGTGTGCCTTTGTGCATGTGCGTATGTATGTGTATGTTTATATATATATATATATATATATATGTGTGTGTGTATATATATATATATATATATGTGTGTGTATATGTGTGCCTTTGTGCATGTGCAAATGTATGTGTATGTATGTGTGTATATGTATATATGTGTGATTGTGAATGCATATTGCTCCCCACCAATAAATCTGATAGTAGTGCGCTTGTTAGCCAATCATTTAAACTAAGTTCATTGTAGCAGATTTATTTTCATCTTGGTCATTTTAGCACCTTTTTCTTATTAGCCAGTGGATAATTTGTCTTTATGAACAAATATTTATTTCTTGCTACATTTAAATAGCAATTTAAATTGTAAACCTTTTAAAAAGTCTAATTGCAACTCTTTTATATGCATAATAGAAAATGTGTGAGTTAATTTCCTCTTAAACAGCTGACTTTGTAAAAAATGTGTAGATGATTTGATTTAAGGGAAAATGTACTCAAAATATATTTATTGTGCATTTGAGAAATTAAGTATTTACACATATGAATGTGAAGCAAACCTATTTAAATTGAAATGAATACATTAGTATAATTTGTGTACTTATTGGCAGTATGCCACTTACTACTAATACTCATTGGCTGATTTGGTCCAATTAGCATTGGCACCTTTCACTCAGTGAACATTAAGAGGATGTACTCAACTGACATTGCTTTACTAGTTTCAATTTAAACAACCTCCCCCCCCCCCCAAAAAAAAAAAAAAAACCTTTATTAAAAACTTCTCTTTTATTTGGAAGTTAGAATTTTTGAGTATAATGTCCTTTAAACAATTTTCAAACAGGAGTATTTAGAACTTTTAGTATATTTGGGGTTCCATAGAACTAAATCTTTGAAACTAACAATTACTTGCAAAAAAAAAAAAAAAAGCATTTGTTTCAATTGGAAATGATTTAATTATAATATTCTGAATATTATCATACACTTTTAATGTACTTCTATCAGTTTAAAGGGACATGAAACCCAATTTTTTTCTTTCATGATTCAGATAGATCATACATTTTTAAACAACTTTCAAATTTACTTCTATTATGAATTTTGCTGCAATATCTTGGTATTCTTATTGATGAACACATCAATAAGACAATGACAAGAGGCGTTTATGTTCAGCCACCAATCAGCAGCTAGCACCCCACTCCTGAGCCTACCTAGGTATTCTTTTCAACAAAGGATGCTAAGAGAACAAAGTAAATTAGATAATTTAAGTAAATTAGAAAGTATTTTAAAATGTTATGCTCTATATGAATGATAAAATTTAGGTTTCATGTTCCTTTAAAAGTCAGTACAAGTTTTTAATTCCTTGTGACACCCAAATGGCATTACCAAAAACAACAATAGTGATATTTGTTACATATTAAACATGTTTTTAATATAAAATACTTATTCTATTTGCTAAAAGTCTTTTTAGATTCAATACAATTTAGAGTCAATACAGTTACAATATATTTACTATTTCTCTTTCTTTTGCTTGCAAAAAAATGATTAAACTCACTTTTTTATTCTACACAGTAAAACCTGATTAAATATGGTATATTGATGTACTGTTGACTGGTACAGTGTGTACAGAACAGACAGCGACCACAATGAAATAAAATAAATACTAGGTATTGCTGTGCTTTATGACTCTAATATTATAAGATCAATTTTTTCTTGATCCAGGCTTTTGTAAGATGTTGAAAGAATCTTTACAGATACTGTAACCATTTGAGAAATGCATTGCTTTTCTTTTTTTTGTCATTCTGTGTTATCCTTCATTTGCTGGGTTTGCGTTTTTACTCCCGGTGGAAATCACAAGCTATCAGCAATACAGCCAGATATACTATCCGCTCCCTGGTGATTCCTGTATGTTTGCTGCACTTGAGGTTGATTTTTTTATAATGATTTAGATTCTAGAGTCCATAATCTTCTTAAAGGGATACTAAACCCACCAATACAGCCAATAATCAGCAAGCGCTACCCAGGTGCTGAACCAAAAATGGGCCGGCTCCTAACCTTACGTACCTGCTTTTTCAAATAAAGATACCAAGAGAACAAATAAATATTGATAATAGGAGTAAATTAGAAAGTTGCTTAAAATTGCATGCTTTATCTGAATCCTGAAAGAAAAAAACTTGGGTTTAGTATCCCTTTAAAGATCACACATTGCATGTATTTTTTTGAATTACAATAACATTATTGAATTCCGATGAACAATCTGACTAATGGTGCTCTTCGCTGTTGGATTTGAAATTTGGTATTAAATATTAAATTTAATATAATATAATGTGTTTTTATTGTTTTTGATAACTTATATATGTGTGTGAGTTTTTTTTTTTTCCTTTATTTTTTTAATTCCAAAATCTAGTGTATTACAATTAGTATATTAAAAACTAGACATGTGCATTTGGGTTCAGAGAAATGTTAAAAAAATACACCTTTTTTCCATACTCGTATTCAGCCAGAAATTGGCAGACCCCTTAAATATTGCATGCATCAAAAATGTAGTTGATAATTATGTGCGCTTAAAACCATTACACTAATGGTAGGAAACACTTTCCTATAGATGAAAAATAATTTATTATTTACAATATTTAGATGGAAAATGCTCCAAAATTTTAAATTTAAACTATTCAATAATGATTTAGCAATGTTCTTGTAAATTTATTGATTTGCGTGTCAGACAAAAAGTATGTAAGCTTCACTTTTGTTCTTGGCCAATCCTGACAAAAATGTAAAAATGTGCTGCTGTTGGCTTGTAGCAGTAGTGCTAACTACTACTTTAACTTTATTGAAGTTTCTCTGCTGCTTGAGACATTCCCCATACAAAATTGTGAAAACATGTTTTTTTTAAAAATAACAAAATCCAAACGACTCCCTTAAGGAAGGTTTTTATGGGATACAAAAGTCAATTAAATCATGAGAAAACCTAAAAGTAGATTTCATATGTATGATACTTTTCCTTTTATTTATCATGTACACAGCCATCTTACAACAGGAATTTGTCAATTTAAATTTGTTTGCAATGTTATTATGCACTATGTGCTTGTAAATACATTAGAAAAAAGTTAATATTTCCATGTCTTTTAAAGCAACATGATACTCATATGCTAAAATCACTTTCATAACTGTAAAGACACGACAAGAAAATATCACATGAACATCTCTATGTAAAATTGGAAGTTATTTTATCTAAACATTTCTTCAACTCACCAGAGTAAGTGTTTATTTGTATATTAAAAAAACAACCACAGCCAATCAACTTTATCAGTGCAAAGTTCAAACTTTGCTCTACTATGATCTCATGGGATTGCCCTGAAATCTTAATAGATTTAATAGTAAACTATCTTAAACTATACCTGCACATGCCAGATGCCTACTTCCTTGTAAGTCCTGGGACAAGCATCCTGATTGGATGTTTAAAGTTCCTTTACAATGAGGTGTGGCTATTGATTAATAAATATTTTCCTGTTTTCATGCCATATTTTCTAATCAGCTATTTACAGATATGCTGTATTACTTCTAAGTGAATCACCATTTGGGTATCATGTAAAACTGCATATGCATGTAGCCTTCAACTAAGAAAAAATAATATAAATTAAATCTAAATGATATTATGTTGTAGTATCATTATTCACAATGCAGACATTACAGATTTAAGTAGCTTGCACTTTAGTTATATTAAAACACTATTTACATTTAACAGTTTTCTGAATCTGCAACTTTTCACACCATTTGTAGAGTGTTAATCACATTTCCCGGAAAATCTAGCGATGAGATGCAATGAGATATTTGTACACATCTTGGAGTATCAGGTATACATCATTACTGCCTGCTTAATTTTAGTTACCCTGAAAAATGTTAATGCATCTATCAGTGTTATTGATGGACATTATATTATGATATTCAATAAAAAAAATTTTTTTTAGCAAAAAGATAAAAAAAACAGAACAAGAGGGTCATGATCTCAAGTTGGAGGTTACAGGTTCAGGAGAAATTGCAAATTTTACAGATATGGAACTGATTCATGGAACAGAATGCCAGTACAGATACTAATAATAAATATAGCAAATGATTTCAAGAATGCATGGGATATGTATAAGGCTATTTCAAGAATTAAATAAAGGGACACAAAACTCAACATTTTTTCTTTCATGATTCAGAGTGTGTAATTTTAATCAACTTTCCAATATAAATCTTAAATCTAATTTGTTTCATTCTCTTGGTATCCTTTGGTGAAAAGAATACCTCAGTAGGCTCGGGAGCAATAATACATTACAGGGAGCTAGCTGCTGATTGGGGCTGCACATATATGCCTCTTGTTATTGGTTAACCAGATGTGCCCAGAACCCCCCCCCCAAAAAACAAACAAAACTGTAATACATTTTGAAATGTAATCTTTTAGATGATACCAAGAATGAATTTGACTACATCGTTTCTTTCAGTATATGGTTATCCTACCTGTAATGGTATTTGTGTTTTCACCAGTTAAACAGCTTATAAAAAATGGTCACATGAAGGATATCATTTTCACATGCCGCCTTACCTTGTCCGAAGGTTTGAATGGATTTCCTTGTCCACTTATTCCACCACTGATACTAAATCCAAGTCCTGGATTTTTTTCTATTCTTACGCAGTACTAAGTTAGAAAAACAAGAAGAAATAAAATGGGTATCCACAAATTCTACATGGTTGTTTCAATAATTTACCAGGAAGTGCATAGCATAATATTAATTGAAAATTGATTAATGAAAATATATATTATAATATATCTGGACCAAAAAATCCAATATGTCCAATCAGTCATGGTGTAATAATTTGATTGAAAATCTATGGCACATAAATTTAAATAATGGGCTTAAAATTCCCACTAATCCTGAGTAAAAAAATGGAAGTGGACAAGTAAATAAATCTTACTTTTTCCTATCTTTAACATTGAGTGGACTAGTAACTTTTTGCCTCTGGGATAGTAACTTTTAACCCCTGACTAGTAAACAATAGTGATATTTTCCACCACTATATAATAGAGTTTAATGTGTCATCTATCTAATAATGTGGTTCTGTTACATTAAAAGTACTAAAATATTATTGGAATAGTTAGATAACCTTACAAAACAAAATTTTATTAACTGTAATAACTTTCTATATATTCTAAAATCATAAAATGTTAAAATGTTAAACAGAAATAGAACATACATATTTGGCATGCATGAATAGTTTTTTTTAATATCTAATAATACCTCAGATACAATATATTTCAGTTATTACAACAATTTTGCAACTTTTTCTTAGAATTCTTAAATAATAAAAAGTAACAATAAATACAATTTTAAAACAAAATTTGGTAACTCAAATGTTTATTTACTAATCAAACATTTAAATGCCCTTGGATGATTTCCATTTCAAAGATATTAAGTAATTGTTTAAGCAAATATGTTAAGTAAAAATAATCCTACTAAGGATTCAAATGAAAACAGAGAGGAACTCATTTGTATATTATAATAGATTTCTTACTGTCTGGCACTTTCAGTGACATCAACAGATATGTCAATTAATGCACAAGATGAACATTTTTGGCACAAAGTAGGAACAAATGTGACTATGCTTTAGAATACTTTAATCAGAGTTCTTATCTATAAAATTAATTGAAGTAAAAAGAAAAGTTATTCCTTCTATTCTTATGACTTTATATTGAACCTCAATGTTTGAGAACTATCAAAATTACCTGTCTTTGTGTACTTTAACAAGGCCATTAAAAATTGTCATTATCTCCCCCGTTCTCTCCAAATAATAATCCTAAAAATACACCCTGTTCCAGGGCAAATAGCAGCAGAAATTGGCTGATGTAATACCCCTTTAGTTAAGTGTTTAGTGATAGAAAGCATAGAACCTAATTTTCATTTTTGTGAAGCCATTTTAGGGTGTGTCTTGGAGGTGAGGGGAGTGGAGAAGTATGGTAGACCTTCTGTGTCCAAATTGCCTTACTATCTTGTCTGTCTGCGAGTCATAGATATGGTTGCCAAGTGTCCAGCATTTAACTGGACAGTCCAATAAAATAACAGATAATTAAATGACTTAAATGTCCCAAGTGTCAGTTAAATGCAAAAGGTCACCTATGGCTCTATTCATTACAAATATGGCACTGTGCAGGCACCATTTTGCATGTTACTGGCAGCCAGGGAGAAAGCTACCAAACTGTGACAAACCAGCAATAAGCAATATTGGTTGGGGGTACTGCTAGGAATTTGCACACAGTTGTGTAAATAATTATAGATATGGAAACAATATGAACCTGGGTTAGAGATGAATCAGGTAAATATGGAATTCATTAAAGGGACAGTCTAGGCCAAAATAAACTTTCATGATTCAGATAGAGCATGTAATTTTAAACAATTTTCAATTTACTTTTATCACCAATTTTGCTTTGTTCTCTTGGTATTCTTAGTTGAAAGCTTAACCTTGGAAGTTCATATGCTAATTTCTTAGACCTTGAAGGCCGCCTCTTAAGATTGCATTTTAACAGGTTTTCACCACTAGAGGGTGTTAGTTCACGTATTTCATATAGATAACACTGTGCTCGTGCACATGAAGTTATCTGGGAGCAGGCACTGATTGGCTAAACTGCAAGTCTGTCAAAAGAACTGAAATAAAGGGGCAGTTTGCAGAGGCTTAGATACAAGATAATCACAGAGGTTAAAAGTATATTAATATAACTGTGTTGGTTATGCAAAAATGGGGAATGGTTAATAAAGGTTTTTTTTTTAATCTATCTTTTAAAACAATAAAAATTCTGGTGTAGACTGTCCCTTTAATGGAAAGCATAACTGGTTTCTTTGTATAATTAGTGATGCGGAAACTGTTGGAGCTCTACAAATAAATTATACGAAAATAATAATCATAATGATAATAAAAACAGAAAAGTACCTATGCAAATAAACATAAATTTTAAACGCAATAAATCAATATCTGATCATAAAGGTAAATAGTGCATGTATCAATTTTGATAAAATTAATGAATGTTGATTTTGTGATAAAAATGTAACACTTTAATTACTGATGAATGCTATCTTAGAAAAAAGAAAAAAAATTGGCATTAAAAAAATAAAAAATGATATTGGATCATACAAAATACATTTTTTTAAGAACCAATACCCTGATAGACCTCTGTACTGAAGGAAAATATAAAAAGGTATAGATCAACATAAAATTGTCACTTATATTGCTGCCATTATAAGCAATAAAACACAAATGGCGTCTTAGCAGGATTATAAAACATTTTTCCTGAGCCTTAAGTGTGCACAGTTTTTCTGCTGTCCGAGGGTGATTTATCACGCGTATAAAAGCTCTTATTTTAGTGTATATCTTGCGGCATGTGGCATTATTCTTATTAAATAAAGAAATTTGCAAAGATGACCACCCCAAAACCTTGCAAGTTCAGGCAGATTAGTGTAGTTTATTAACAGGGCTGGGAAAATATTGCTATAGTTTACTAGATAGGAGAAAGGTTACTGAACAGGAAAGAAAAAGGTTATAAGTTTACAGCAATTTCTTACTGGTTTAGGATGAATGGGCTAGTGAAAATTTTCCCTGCAAATAACTAATGTAAGATAAAGGCTTAGATCAGTCTGTCAGATTAAATAGTCCTGAATAATGTTAAAAGGACATTGAAGTAATTTTTTCTTTTTTTTAGACATCAGTGTGTGTGACTACTACAATATTTAGAGTTAAATTACAAGAAAAGAAGGCAAAAAAAGGGGTTTGAAATCCAAAGTTTTTCTTTCATGATTCAGATAGGTCATGTGATTTTAAACAAGTTTCAAATTTATTTCTATTAGATTATTTATTTTTTTGTCCTTTTGGTATCTTTTGTCGAAAAACAGGGAAGTAAGCTTAGGAGCCGGCTCATTTCTGGAGCACTATATGGTTGTAGATTTGGAAAAATGTTATCCATTTTCAAGAGCACTAGATTGCAGCGCTATTTACTGCCATGTAGTGCGCCAGATGCCTACCTAGGTATCTCTTCAACACAAAATATCATGGGAACAAAGCATATTTGATAATAGAAGTAAATTGGAAACTTTTTTATTTAAATCAAATTCTATATCTGAATCCAATAACAACATTTTGGGGTTTCATATCCCTTTAATTATGCAAAGTTAAACATTTTGGGCTAGGTTACAAGTGGAGCACAATAATGCACTTTATAAAGTGCGGTGACATCACTAGAGTGTAATTATTATTATCAGGTATTTGTAGAGCGCTAACAGGTTCTGCAGCGCTATGAACATAGGTGGTAAATAAAAACAATTACAGGGATCAAATGGGTAGAGGGTCCTGCCGAGAGTTGCACTGTTGTAGTCGGGTCTTATGAAGTTGGACTACAAACAGCTGGGCTCATAGGCTTACATGCTATGGGACCCCCAAAGAAAGATTTTTAAACAATGGCACTATTAAGGCAATCCCCACTATTGTTCAATATTGAGTGTAATTAATTATATTATACACTTCTGCGTTAAATAATACTACGTGTGGGTTGGTGCTTGTGCATAAAATGAAATTTCTACAAAAGGGTAGTGGAAGTTATAGAAATGAACCACCAATTAGTATGCACTTCCAGCACTCTATGCCCAGACTTAGGGATGGTACTAGTACAAGAAGTTAAAATATAACTTTTTTTAATAAATGATTAAAAATTTATACAAAACAAAACATACAGTGAATTAAAATTCTCAAAGCAAACTCTGTCTCGTTTGTAATAATTCCGTGTAGACACAAATAGTTCAGTTGATGCCTGTAAAATTGCTATACTGGGTGTCGCACTAATCAAATGGCAAAATATATAATATATAATGTCTTTGGACCAAAATATGCAGACAGTACTGGGTTCCTTCAGATACTAATAAGATAGGTTATAGGTAAGCTACCTTCACGATGATGTTGGTCTAGGGCAGGGGTGTCCAAACTTTGCTCTCCAGAGGTTGGAACTACATTTCCCATGATGCTCAGCTAGATAAAATGCTGGCTGAGCATCATCGGAAATGTAGTTCCAAAACCTCTGGAGAGCAAAGTTTGGACACCCCTGGTCTAGGGAATTACCCCCACTTGTGAGCCTTCCAATCTGTGAACTAAGGCTGTGATGGCCTACAGTTGTAGGATATACATAAGCTTGATGAAGGTGGTTGTTCAAGTACTGCCTATTGCGGTAAATTATACTGTACTTGCGTGCTGTTATATTCTCTAAATGCCTCCTTTAAGGGTAAGTAGGAATTTTGTACTTAATAGTTCATATAAAGAACTATGGACCTCTGTTCTATATGCAAGTATTCATATAGTTCAATATTCTGCAAAATATAGATATTGGCATATATAATAATAGCCTGTGGGTGTGTGAGGTCAAAACAATAATATATTATACCGAAAAGCATGATAACAAAAGATGTAATATATATTATGTGCTTCAAAACCTACTATCGTGTGTATGTTCTTTACATGTACGTTAGCTAGCGTCACCTATGTTATAGGTTGTACTCCAATAAATAGGATATGGAATAAACTGAGACTATAAGTATATCTGCCCAGTCTCTCGCAGTTTGATATTATAGATAATATAAAGGTATCAGGTTAGAAATATATCAGCAATTGTGGGATAAGTGCTAGGGGTTTAAGGGGATAGCAGTGGAGATAGGAAGGTAAGTTTAGGTCTTATGCGTCCATACCACTTCCATTTCTGTGCTCATATTGAAAGTCCATAGTTATTTTTGAGGTGCTAGTCTAGTGCGGGCCAACATATGCATGTCGGATAGTGCGGTGCGTTATTTCTGTCGCAAAATAGATTTCTATGGTGGCACTGAATAAAATTCATGCCGGAAAAGGATTGATCGCCAAAAGATCAAAAATATTTACTCAAGCAGTGGAGTTCTTTATTTAGTTCTGAGCTATACTATTTCAATTAAAGTAAGTCATTAAATATTTGGGGTAGTGTTAGGTTTTTTAAGGGGGAATTGGGTGGGTTTTAGAGTAGGGGTGTGTGGGTGGTGGGTTGTAATGTTGGGGGGGTATTGTATTTCTTTTTTTTACAGGTAAAAGAGCTGATTACTTTGGGGCAATGCCCAGCAAAAAGCCCTTTTAAGGGCTGGTAAAAGAGCTGATTACTTTGGGGCAATGCCCTGCAAAAAGCCCTTTTAAGGGCTGGTAAAAGAGCTGATTACTTTGGGGCAATGCCCAGCAAAAAGCCCTTTTAAGAGCTGGTAAAAGAGCTGATTACTTTGGGGCAATGCCCTGCAAAAAGCCCTTTTAAGGGCTATTTGTAATTTAGTGTAGGGTAGGGAATTTTATTATTTTGGGGGGCTTTTTTATTTTATTAGGGGGATTAGATTAGGTGTAATTAGTTTAAAATATTGTAATTTCTTTTTTATTTTCTGTAATTTAGTGTTTTTTTTCTCGTAATTTAGTTTATTTAATTGAATTGAATTTAATTGTAGGTAGTTTAGGTAATTAATTTAATTATAGTAGTGTTAGGTGTAATTGTAACTTAGGTTAGGGTTTATTTTACAGGTACTTTTGTATTTATTTTAGCTAGGTAGTTATTAAATAGTTAATAACTATTTAATAACTATTGTACCTAGTTAAAATAAATAGTTGCCTGTAAAATAAAAATAAATCCTAAAATAGCTACAATGTAACTATTAGTTATATTGTAGCTATATAAGGGTTTAATTTATAGGTAAGTATTTAGTTTTAAATAGGAATAATTTATTTAATTATAGTAATTTTATTTAGATTTATTAAAAATAGATTTAAGTTAGGGGGGTGTTAGGGTTAGACTTAGGTTTAGGGGTTAATACATTTAATATAGTAGCGGCGACGTTGGGGGCGGCAGATTAGGGGTTAATAATTGTAGGTAGGTGGCAGCGACGTTGGGGGCGGCAGATTAGGGGTTAATAAATATAATGTAGATGTCGGCGATGTTGGGGGCAGCAGAGAAGGGGTTTATAAGTATAATGTAGGTGGCGGCGGTGTCTGGAGCGGCAGATTAGGGGTTAATAATATAATGCAGGTGGCGAGGATGTCAGGGGTGGCAGATTAGGGGTTAATACGTGTAAGGTTAGGGGTGTTTAGACTCGGAGTTCATGTTAGGGTGTTAGGTGTAGACTTAGAAAGTATTTTCCCATAGGAAACAATGGGGCTGCGTTAGGAGCTGAACGCTGCTTTTTTGCAGGTGTTAGGTTTTTTTTCAGCCGTCTCAACCCCATTGTTTCCTATGGGGAGATCGTGCACGAGCACGTTTTAGCCATCTTACCGCTACCGTAAGCAACGCTGGTATTACAGGGAGAAGTGGCGCTAAATTTGCTCAACGCTCACTTTTCTGAGGCTAACGCAGCCATTTGGAAAACTTGTAATACCAGCATTGTTTAAAGTGAGCGCTGCAAAAAAAGGCTCGTTAGCAACGCAAGTTTTTACCGACAAAACCCGTAATCTAGCCGATACTTGTGCTAATACAGCTTTTTTCTACCCATTAAAAGTTTTGGTCACAATGCTTTGGTTAAAATGTGTAATCATATTCTTATACCAGACTGAGCGTTACTGTATGAGCTGGGCCAAGTGCAAGATAAACTCTGCTCTATTAATTGTGCTTCACTAGCCCTTTACGGGGAATTACATTTTGAGTTTCATATCCCTTTAAATCATTATCAATATACACTTTGATTATATTTACCATGACCCTTCTACTATGTAAGTACTCATTTATTCAAATGTAAATTAAAATACATTGTATTAAATCATTAAAGGGAAACTGTGCTATAAAATTGTTTCCCTTTAACCCCTTCGTGACCAGAGCACTTTTCCATTTGTTGACCGTCTGGGACCAAGGCTATTTTTACATTTCTGCTGTGTTTTTGTTTAGCTGTAATTTTCCTCTTACTCATTTACTGTACCCACACATATTAGATACTGTTTTTCTTGACATTAAATGGATTTTATAAAGATACCCTTATTTTCATCATATCTTATAATTTACTATATATTTTTTTAAAATATGATGAAAAAATTGAAAAGAACACACTTTTTCTATCTTTGACCCCCAAAATCTGTTACACATCTACAACCACCAAAAAACACCCATGCTAAATAGTTTTTGTCCTGAGTACCCAATGTTTACATGTTCTTTGCTTTTTTTTTGCAAGTTATAGGGCAATAAGTACAAGTAGCACTTTGCTATTTCAAAACCATTTTTCCCCCAAGATTAGCGATAGTTACATTGGAACACTGATATCTGATATCTGTCAGAAATCCCTGAATATCCCTTGACATGTATATATATATATTTTTTAGTAGACAACCCAAAGTATTGATCTAGGCCCATTTTGGTATATTTCATGCCACCATTTAACCACCAAATGCGATCAAATAAAAAAAAAACGTTCACTTTTTCACAAACCTTAAGTTTCTCACTGAAATGATTTAAAAACAACTTGTGCAATTATGGCATAAATGATTGTAAATGTTTTTTTGGGATCCCCTTTGTTCAGAAATAGCAGACATATATGGCTTTGGTATTGCTTTATGGTAGTTAGAAGGCCGCTAAATGCCGCTGCGCACCACACATGTATTATGAGTAAATTAGGGAGCTTGTAGGGAGCGTGTAGGGTACATTTTAGCTTTAGTGTAGTGTAGTAGACACCCCCAAGTATTGATCTAGGCCAATTTTGGTATATTTCATGCCACCATTTCACCACCAAATGCGATCAAATAAAACAAATCGTTAAATTTTTCACAATTTTAGGTTTCTCACTGAAATTATTTTGTGCACCACACGTGTATTATGCCCAGCAGAGAAGGGTTAATTAGGGAGCTTGTAGGGTTAATTTTAGCTTTAATGTAGTATAGTAGACAACCCAAAGTATTGATCTAGGTCCATTTTGGTATATTTCATGCCACCATTTCACCACCAAATGCGATCAAATAAGAAAAATTGTTCACTTTTTCACAAACTTTTTCACAAACTGCAGGTTTGTGCAATTATGGCACAAATGGTTGTAAATGCTTCTCTGGGATCCCCTTTGTTCTGAAATAGCAGACATATATGGCTTTGGCATGGATTTTTGGCCGCTAAATGCCACTGCGAACCACACTTGTATTATGCTCAGCAGTGAAGGGGTTAATTAGGGAGCTCGCAGGGTTAATTTTAGCTTTAGTGTAGAGATCAGCCTCCCACCTGACACATCCTACCCCCTGATCCCTCCCAAACAGCTCTCTTCCTTCCCCTACCCCACAATTGTCCCGCCATCTTGAGTACTGGCAGAAAGTCTGCCAGTACTAAAATAAAAGGCTTTTTAAAAAAAAATAATAATAATTATGTAGCGCTGATGGACCCCCCCTAAGCCCCCAACCTCCATGATCTCCCCCAAACAGCTCTCTAACCCTCCCCCCACTACCTACGTGCTGCCATCTTGGGTACTGGCAGCTCTCTGCCAGTACCCATTTTGCCCCAAGAAAAAAGATTTTTTAATTTTTTTTTAAATAATTTTAATTTTTCTATAGTGTAGCAGCCCCCATCAAAACCCCCCTCCCTCTCCGCCTCCCAGATCCTACGATCCTTATTTTTCCCCCTCCCTCCCTCCCTCTCCCTCCTTCCCTTTCATTTTCACTGATGGCAGTGGTTGCATACACGCATGCGCGCGTGCCCCATGCAGGCCCCCCCTGCACGCTTCCAGCACCGGGTGTGCACATTGCACATAGAGGAACCGGATGCAGGGTAGCGATGGGCCCCCCACCCGCCAATGCTCCCACCCACCAACGATGTTCCGATTGGCACCATCGCTACCAGTGCAGAGAGGGCCACAGAGTGGCTCTCTCTACATCGGTTTGTAAAAAAATGGTATTGCAGGATGCCTCAAAATCGAGACATCACTGCAATACTATAAAAGCGTCTGGAAGCGATCAGGATCGCTTCCACCGCTTGAAAGACCAGAGGACGTGCCAGGAACGTCCTCGGTCATTAAGGGATTAAAATGGACATGAAATCCAATTTTTTTTTCTTTCATGATTCAGATAGAGCATTTGATTTTAAACAACTTTCCAATTTACTGCTATCATCTAACTGGTTTTGTTCTCTTGGTATCCTTTGTTTAAAAGAAAACCTAGGTAGACTCAGGAGCTGCTCAATGGTGGCTGAACATGTATGCCTCATGTTATTGGCTCAACCAATGTGTTCAAACTAGCTCCCAGTAGTGCATTGCTCCTTCTTCAACAAAGCATACCAAGATAATTAATCAAATTAGATAATAGAAGTAAATTAGAAAGTTGTTTAAAACTGTATTCTCTATCTGAATCATGAAATCTCTCAACCACCCGCTGCCCCACCACCTGATGTGGGCAATGTTTAGCAGGCAGTGTCACAAGTCCTCCTCACCTCCCTGTGCCACAAAGTCAAATTATTGAGAGGGTTGTATAAGATTTAGTATTGTTTTCCTTCTACATTCTTACAAATTCTTGTTTTTTTATGGGCAAGATTGTATTAGGTAATAACGTGCATACTTATTGTATTATTAATGTATTATAAAACCAATTTCATGGAGGAGGTTGTCTGGCACTACCTCTCATAGCCTGTGCCTGCCTTTTTTTGTTGTTTAGCCAGAATGATTTGCCAAGATTTCTAGGCCTGTGTTTTCCTGACTTAAAGGGACAGTCTACACCAGAATTTTTATTGTTTTAAAAGATAGATAATCCCTTTATTACCCATTTCCCAGTTTTGCATAACCAACACAGTTATAATAATATAACCTCTGTGATTATCTTGTATCTAAGCCTCTGCAAACTGCCCCTTTTTTCAGTTCTTTTGACAGACTTGCAGTCTAGCCAATCAGAGCCTGCTCCCAGATAACTTCACGTGCACGAGCACAGTGTTATCTATATGAAATGTGTGAACTAACACCTAGTGGTGAAAAACTGTTAAAATGCAATCTGAAAGAGGTGGGCTTCAAGGTCTAAGAAATTAGCATATGAACCTCCTAGGTTAAGCTTTCAACTAAGAATACCAAGAGAACAAAGCAAAATTGGTGATAAAAGTAAATTGGAAAATTGTTTAAAATTACATGCTCTATCTGAATCATGAAAGTTTATTTTGGCCTAGACTGTCCCTTTAACTCTGAATATTCAAAGCTAAATGTTTGGTATAAAAAAATGTAATGCGGCACAGTCTTGCATGGTCTGCCTAGCCACTCAGCCAATTCCTGCACATCTGACTCCTAAGTAGCCATCCTGTTACACTCCTGACTATGGAAGTATTTTCCTTTGAGATTAAAGTCAATTCCTAGGTTTCCATATTTAGAACCAGAAATATTCAGTCTTGTTAGAAGCCACAAAGTAATCATCAAATGCAGAAATCACAGATGTATTCCTTCTGAATAAAAACAATTAATTAAAAGCAGTGCATGCATTTCATTTGATATATATGTCTTAGCTAAACATTTCTGATAGCTTGAATATGGAAGGTAGACCATTAAAGGAAATTAAATACTAATTGTAAACTGCATGAAACTGTAGCTTCATATCTAAGAATGATTTTTACAATAAGGCTTCATTTTGGTAAATTAATATACTTTTAATTTTTTAACTGATTTACCTGTCCCAGCCGCATCGATAATCCAATTCAAGAGAATACAAAGCTAAAGATACTGATTGAGATACTGATGGCATGAAGCTATGATAGAAAGGTATTCAAGTAAATCATCCTGTGAAAATACGCACCCGGTTCTGTAGATGATCCTAAGTAGCTCAAGAAAAAAAAAGTTTCCTAACAGAAAATACTGCTAAAAAAGTATTTAGTTAAGCTTGCAGATTTCATATTTTTAAAGGCTTATAAATATTTTGTGCATTTAATTTACAAACTTGATTCCCTCTCTTCCTGTCTTGAGGTCTTTGGGGTTGATTTATCAATGTGTAGCGGACATGATCCGCTGTAACGGATCATGTCCGCCGCACATCGATAAATTCCGACATCATACCTGTCAGCATTTATCATTGCAAAAGCATTTCTATTGTAATGCTTGTGCAATGCCGCCCCCTGCACATTCACGGACAATCGGCCGCTAGCAGGGGGTGTCAATCAACCTGATCGTATCCAATCGGGCTGATTGCTGTCCGCCACCTTAGAGGTGGCGGATGAGTTAAGGAGCAGCGGTCCTAAGACCGCTGCTTCTTAACTCCTGTTTCCGGCGAGCCTGAAGGCTTGCACGGAAACAGGTCTATATATGGCCCCATTCGGGCAGTGATAAATTTAGGAAAGGGGTCTACAAATCTGTTTAAAATGTTGGAGCCAGTAAGAATATTTAGTAGCCAGACATACTTTTAGAAGCCCTACAGTGGTATCTGTATATAGATCTATGGAGAATATCCCAAAAAGGTAGGAGCCAGGGGTAAAATTCTAGGAGCCAATGGCTCCCTGGCTCCTGGGTTTGTTGAGCCCTGTCTTAGGATCATAACATGCTTTCTTGTACTTCAAGATAGAAGAGCCCATTAAGGGTGAATTCATTTTCTCTGGATGTGGGAGATGACAGATACCCCACAACTGAACAATTAATTGAAGTGTGTGCCAGTGGTAGGTAGACTACAGTAAGTAACATATAATACACATCATCTCATGTAAATAAGATTCTCAAAAAGTAATTTCTTGGTTAATATGGAAATTTATGATAGTTGGAGGATGGTTCCTTAAATTGCAAGCACTTTGCTTAGGAGTAACAACAACTCCTTTCTGGCCCAGTTTTCTAAAGCTCTCTGGCCTAGTGAGATTATCCAAGAAGTCTCTTCAGTACTGTGAAGTCTCTCACATAACTTTAGAAAGGCAAATTTTAGCGTTGAACGCAGTTTATCTCACTATTCAAGGTTCTGGATGTGGAGAGACACATACAATACAATGTTCAAAAAAAGATCATTAATGGTATTGGACACATATAATACAATACAAGGCTAAAAACATTAAGGATATTGGAATCATACAATACAAAGTAATGTTCAAAAAAGATTGTTAAGTGTATTGGAAATATCAATTCTATTGCAATGATAAAATTGTTTTATGACTTTAATATATATTGTTTAGTATACATAAACTAATAAATTTAAGGCAACTTGTTCCTGGCAGAACAAAAATCTTAAAGGGCGAAAGTCCAGAGTTAAAGAAAAAGTCTGCAACACTAAAATTCCAGGAATTTACAACATCCAAAAAACACAGATGATTAATAGGAACATATATTTTTTGATATCTGCTTTGTTTTTCATTCTGCAATTCCCCTTGGAGAATTCTGAAGGGCAACTAGTGACTTCACAAGACAAAATCCTATATGGCAGGTAGCATGACTATTTAGTCTCTTGCATGTACAAAAAAACTGACTTCTCATAAAAATAGAAATCTTTAGATACTTCCGCTAACTAACAGTGACTACACTGAGGGGTTCCAGTAAGGGTTACCATAGTCTTCTAGCAACCAATAAGTTAAATGTGTTTTAAACCAATTACCAATATCTTTGAATATGTATCAAGAATGTGGAAGTCATTACTTCTAGGATGAAGACATTAAAGGACTGTTCTAGTGTAAAAATAAAACACTCAATTTCATTTAATTTTTAAAGCCCTGTCTTGTACTATATTTTACTTTGTGTATAATGCCTTCAAAAGGGTTAGTACAAATGACAGCCCATACCCAGGCTCATATAACTAGGATGGAGGATTTGTGAACAGTCAAACCATATCATATGGTTATTAAAATTAAAAAGCTGTAGCTGGACTTAATACAGATTGACTGTATTTTTTTTTAAGTAGAATCAAGAATCTGAGTCAATTGGGGAGATTAAGAAAAGGTTTATTACTTTAGCAATGAATGTAATTGTGAATAATTATTTTGTGACATTTGATAATGTATTCATGGTGTACACATAGTTATTTTACTGTATATTTTAATGAATAATTGATTTTAACCTCCAATATCATACATTAAACTTTGAGTTTTTAATGTCCCCAAACATCTGGCACAGGGGAAGAGTAATAAAGGAATTTACTGTGTGTCAGACCCTCAGTAATCTAGCGTGACATAACCTTTCTCTGGACTGTACTGCTCTATTAATCCCATCACTGCTAGGTAGCAACTGAAATATATGGCGTTGCAATTGATCTGAGCATTTTTTTCTAGGATTTATGTGCCTAAGTTTACCAAAATAGAGATATTATGGTGAGTTACGGTAAGATGCAACTCAGATATTGTGTGTATATATTTATAGTCAGCTGCTTAAAAACGTTTATGATAACACCATACAAAACAACACAAACAAGGTGAATATTTGATAATACTATAACAATTATATATAAATGTATATATATATATATATACTGTATATATATATATATATATATATATATATAAATGTGTGTGTGAGTAATATATTCAGTTGCCTAATAACATTTATAACAATATGCAAAACAACGTAAAAAATCTTTTATTTTACTAGTATTTACTTTAAGAGAATTTTTTTTTTACAGATTACTTTCCATTTATGTGTTTGCAATTACTTGTTATATGAGCTGCAGAGTATAAAATGTATGAGAAATAGCATATTTAGATTTATTTTTGTATATGAAATAGCTGGCTTTGTTCTTTAAAACTTGACAACCAATGAAAATGGGTTGAGTTCGCAGAGCAATCTCCTTATTTAATCACTTTCTGTACACACACATGCTTCTTTATATGATCTCTGTCTCTTTACCAAAGCCCAATACTTAAAACAACTAAAAAAATAACATTTTATTGCTAAGCTCTCCTACCTCCCACTGGGAGTGTAATTTCTTCTGCTACTTATATTTACACAGCTTTTTTATAGCCAATACTAAACAGTTTAATTTACACTCCATCAGGGAAATATGGATCATTGGAAAAAATGTAAAGGGGAATGAAATTTAGGGTAAACTGTCCCTTTAATATTTCCTATTCAGTCAGAAAATGAAGAATGGATGGAGATAGATGGATAGGTAGAAGAGTCCCAGAGCCAGGAATTGGTATTATAGAAAATTAATATCTTGCGGCGGAAAAAAAATTCACAGAGAAATCACAACTCAAAAATTGTGAAATGAATAAAGATTTGTACCTGATTCTCATCACAGCCCTGAGCTGCAAGTTCAGCATCATTACACTCAATGGGGACAGATCTAAGCTACGGCTGTTCTCTTAACAGCACATAGAACAAATACTTCACTGTGATGGGCACCAGCATAGCAAAAACACCTTCAGAATCTTACAAACAAAAAGCTTCTATAGTTTACAAAAAAATGAAAGCTTTGAGAATGTAAAAAATAAGACAACCTTGTTATTTATGAAATAGTAAGAAATAACCGAGAGACAAGTTATTTCACAAGGGCAATAGAGTCTGAATTCAGCATACTCATTCTGTCTGGGAGGTGTCCAAGACTCCTTTGTTCTATCCAGAAAAATGACTTCTCTGCAACAAAACAGACATGAACATATTCCACAACATTTAGGGCTAGGTTATGAATGGCGCTGTAGCTTGAACTCATGTTCGAGTGTTAAAACCGTGAGACTTACGTATTTTTGCGCTTAGTGATTTGCTCTCATATTACAAGTTAAAAATAAAAAGTTTGCGCTCTGGCGTTCGCTGAGTCGCGGTAACAAATAGACTTTGAGAAGTCACAAACGCAAAATTGCATTCCCCCATAAAGGGTAAATAATATTCCTTACCAGCCGTGGATATGAAAATAAGGCTTTGTGCCATAAAAAGCAATCCTTTATTAGTATAAATTAAAAACAACAGGCTATGAGGCTAAGGCTCTGGTTAGCCCAACAGTACAAGCTGTCCTATGCGTTTCCTGCCCGGAGGCAGGGAGAACGACAGCTTACTTAGAAACAAGTTGAACGAGAGCAGCAGCTTACAGAAAAGTAAGCTTAGTGTGTACTATGGATTATTAATAGCATTTATTGTATGATATACTAGAGACCATATTTACTGTGGTAAATAGCTCCCTTGAAATTATAACTTAACTCTTGGGAGTTCAACTAAAATTTCACAGCAATGTTAACTCTTGGGAGCTCAACTAAAATTTCACAGCAATGTTTGACTGCAGGTGTACGGCGCTATTTATAAGGTGTAAACATCTACTGCTGAACAAGCAGAAGTCACACAGTCAGTTGTAACAAGTTGTCCTTCTTGCTTCCGGTACTAAAGCAGCTTTCATTTGGAAGCCGGGAACACTTATTTTAGCAAACAAAATGGTGTAACCGATATATTGAGAAAACCTCAATTATAGGTCTTGATACTAACATGTTACAGTTACTTGTCTACAATTTATACACACTTTTTTGCAAGTAATACATACATGAAACTTCAATAGTTGCAAATTCACTTGTTCGCTTTCCCCCATTGACATTAATGGAGCTTAAAAAGACCCACAAGTCATGCAAACACAATCATGGTTATTTAAAAGCGCAACATAAGAATATAATATTGCATATTTCATAATTCGATGTTCTGCACATAGTAGAATATGTTCTATTTATTCTTAAAATATATCTTATGGATTTTTGCACACATACAGTATATATATATATATATATATATATATATATATATATATTTATAACTATATATAGATGACTAGCTGTTGCCTGCGGTTTTGCTCACGTGAATTTTGTGATTTGTAAAAAATATCAAAAACACGACCACTCGCACCGACATGTGCCCTCACGTGTGTGCCCATTTGGGTTGCACACTCGCTGACATAACCTTCTTGAGTTTTTGTTAATTTTAATAATCTATATACTAATTTTCATGTCTGTAACATCTTTTGTTTTTGAGATAGACTGTAGGTATCCTCATAAATCAGCCCCCCCTTTTGACCCCCATAAGTGGAATTTAGGGAAATGGTAAAACACGTGTTTCTTTATTTTTCAAGGATAAACTAAATACCAATTTTCACGTCTGTAACATCATCGTTTTTTGAGATTATAGGTATCCTCATAAATCAGCCCCTCCCTTTTGACCCCCATAAGTGGATTTTGGGGAAATGGTAAAACATGTGTTTCTTTATTTTTCAAGGATAATCTAAATACCAATTTTCACGTCTGTAACATCATTGTTTTTTGAGATTATAGATATCCTCATAAATCAGCCGCCCCTTTTTTTGACCCCCCTTAAGTGGATTTTGGGGAAATGACAAAACACCTGTTTATTTTTCAAGGAGAATCTAAATACCAATTTTCACGTCTGTAAAATTGTTGGTTTTTGAGATATAGGTATCCTCATAAAAAAGTTTTGACCCCCCCTTAGGGACGTAATTTCCAAAAATCCTTCCTTAGTGGGTGCCTACATCATAAAAACAAAGTAACTTCCAAATTTCCTAGGTTAAACGGTAAAAGCTGGGCGTTGATGAGTCAGGACTTCTTCTTTTATTTATATATATATATATATATATATATGAATAAACATATTTTTCTAAAAAAGGATTTTTGTAATGTGAGCCACACCTAGGTGTGGGCCACACTGGAGGCGCAAAAAATTAACACCAATACGAGATAAGCTGCTGGAGTGAACTAGAGAGTGTGGTCACACTACCCTTACAGGTGATCACACCGTATTATTAAAAAAGAAAGACAGAGTTGAATTCACTACACAGCGCTAGTCTCACGGTCTAAAATTTCCTAATGAGATTATACTATTTCTTATAACAATGGAATTGAATTGTTATAATAGAATGCACTTTACGGTGTAAACGTTTGTAATAGAATGAATTAGTAATAATAAAGCTACTTGAATGTTGTTGGGAATGTCTACCTATTAATACAACTAGTTTGAAAAGATATATATAAAAATAAAGTGAGCAATGGTTACTATAAAGAGCAAGCTGCTACAATGAATACATATAATGGAATAAAGAAATAAACTGTTATTACAATATAGCAATAAGTCATATATAGAGAGTGTAGCGATCCAAAATATGTTAGTAAAGTCTTAAATGAGCTAGGGTGTGCTTATGTTCAGATTGAACGCTCAATATTGCAGACAGTTGATTGACAGCAATCCCAAATGGCCTCACAGGCTACTCACATTAGGTGACCTCAATCATATGAGGTAAGGAACGGACATTTGAACGTGATTGGCCCCTACACCGATCCTCCGGTAGTAAGCTCTTAGTCCTGTGTGCTGTCTCAAATGGCTTTTCGGCTTGTCAAATGGAATTCAAAATTGGTGAAGTATCTTTCGATTCTTTCCACTCCCCTGGGTTTCCTATGCTAAGGCTGAGTGTTGAATCTGGCTGCTTATTTTTTAAGTATCGCTGATACAGTGGTTGTTTGGAATTCGGGTTTAACCCGTAATCACCATAGGTTTTTTATACGCCTGCACCATCTTTCTTCTACATATGACTGTTAGAAGATTATTTTATATGTCACATATATGTTAAGTGGCACTTTTTTATTACTTTGTGGGACAACGGTCCTTATGTTTGAGTCGCATTATTGATACCTCATATAAATTGAGGTCCTGTTTGTGAGTACCATTCCCTCGTTGTTCAGAAATAAATACATGTTTCCTTTTAAAAACAGTATTATGCTATGTGCCGTGTTTTTTTCTTCTATATAATACGTTGGAGTTACCAGTGAGAAAAAGAACCATTACCGACACTAGCATAGGAAACCCAGGGGAGTGGAAAGAATCGAAAGATACTTCACCGATTTTGAATTCAATCTGACAAGCCGAAAAGCCATTTGAGACAGCGCACAGGACTAAGAGCTTACTACCGGAGGATCGGTGTAGGGGCCAATCACGTTCAAATGTCCGTTCCTTACCTCATATGATTGAGGTCACCTAATGTGAGTAGCCTGTGAGGCCATTTGGGATTGCTGTCAATCAACTGTCTGCAATATTGAGCGTTCAATCTGAACATAAGAACACCCTAGCTCATTTAAGACTTTACTAACATATTTTGGATCGCTACACTCTCTATATATGACTTATTGTTATATTGTAATAACAGTTTATTTCTTTATTCCATTATATGTATTCATTGTAGCAGCTTGCTCTTTATAGAAACCATTGCTCGCTCTATTTTTATATATATCTTTTCAAACTAGTTGTATTAATAGGTAGACATTCCCAACAACATTCAAGTAGCTTTATTATTACTAATTCATTATAATACAAACGTTTACTCCGTAAAGTGCATTCTATTATAACAATTCAATTCCATGGTTATAAGAAATAGTATAATCTCATTAGGAAATTTTAGACCGTGAGACTAGCGCTGTGTAGTGAACTCAACTCTGTCTTTCTTTCATATATATATATATATTATATAAGGTACAGATATATACAGATATTTATAGGAATATTTATTTAAAATACGTAGAACATATTCTCCTATGTAAAGAATATTGGAATGTGAAATATTCACAGTACATATACAGTATAACACTTTTAAAAAATATGAATATTGCATAAATATGATCTTTCATGTTTTCATCTACTTGACTGAAAAGGGCTCCAATGCATATATATATATATATATATATATATATATATATATATATATATATATATATATATATATATATGGACCCGCTCCAATTTTCAAAATCTCCTCCTTTACACTTCCACTATAACCTGCCCTGATCTCGCTATAGCCCACTATAACAAAACTCTCTACTCTGCATTAGACACACTTGCCCCTCCCCAGCTGCGCAAAACACCACACCATCAGTTACAGCTCTGGCATGCTCAGCAAACACGCTATTTGCAAAAATACTCTCGTACTGCTGAGCGTGTCTGGAGCAAAACTCACTCTGAACCTGATTTCATACACTATAAGTTTATTCTTCGTTCATACACTTCTGCCCTTCACTTAGCCAAGCAAACCTACTTCTCTTCTCTCATACCTACTCTTTCCTCAAACCCTAAACGACTCTTTTCCACCTTTAACTCTCTCCTCTACCCACCTGCTCCACCACCACCGTCTGTCTTTAGTGCTCAAGCCCTGGTAGACTACTTTTTAAACAAAACACGTACTATCCGAAGCAACATCCCAACACCAACCTGCAATATTCCAACAACAGGCCCATTTACTCCCTCTGCCACCCTCTGTATCTTCCATCCAGCCACTGAGAATGAAGTTTCTTCCTTACTATCTTCCTCGCGCCTCACTACCTGCCCACTCGACCCTATCCCTTCCCATCTAATACCCTCCCTATCTTCCACCCTCACTACTGCTCTGACTTACATCTTCAACCTATCTCTCTCTACCGGCTCATTCCCATCTTCTTTCAAACACGCAAAAGTCACTCCCATACTCAAAAAACCCTCCCTCAACCCTAATTCTCCTGAAAACTACCGCCCCCATATCACTGCTTCCACTAACATAAAAACTCCTTGAAAAACTAGTTTACAATCGCCTAACTCACTTCCTGTCCACCAACTCCTTGCTTGACCCACTGCAATCCGGATTCCGCCAAAACACTCAACTGAGACTGCCCTTACCAAGGTTACAAACGATCTTCTCTCTGCAAAAAATATTGGCCACTACTCTATGATCATCTTACTCGACCTCTCAGCTGCCTTCGATACAGTTGACCACCCCCTCCTCCTACAGACCCTTAGCTCTTTTGGCCTCTGTGACACTGCTCTTTCCTGGATTCACTCCTATCTTTCTCACAGGTCTTTTTCTGTGTCATTTGCCGGTGACTCCTCCTCTCCTATGCCTCTGTCTGTTGGAGTACCTCAAGGATCTGTTCTGGGTCCTCTACTCTTCTCCATCTATACTTCTTCGCTGGGTAAACTTATCAACAGTTATGGCTTCAAATATCACCTCTATGCTGATGACACCCAGATCTACCTCTCCACCCTGCTCTCTCTCCCTCTTTCCTTTCTCATGTCAGCGACTGCTTATCTGGTATTTCTTCCTGGATGGGCTCTCACCACCTAAAGATTAACATGTCCTAGACTGAGCTCCTTCTTATCCCTCCCTCAAGCTCTACACTGACTTCTGACTTCTCTATCCCTGTTGACGGCATCACCATTTCCCCATCGCCCCAAGACCGCTGCCTTGGAGTTACACTTGACTCAAATCTATCCTTCGTCCCCCATATCCAAATGCTTTCTACATCCTGCCACAACAATCTACGCAATATTTCCAAAATTCGCCCTTTTCTGAGCGCTGACACCACAAAGCAAATAATCCACTCCCTTGTTATCTCCCGACTTGACTACTGCAATAACCTACTCGCTGGCCTTCCTCTTTCCTGCCTCTCCCCCCTTCAATCCATCCTAAATGCCTCTTCCAGGCTGATCCACCTTTCCCATTGATCTGTATCTGCTGCACCTCTCTGCGAGTCCCTTAATTGGCTCCCCATTCACAGCAGAATTAAATTAAAAATTCTCACCCTTACATACAAAGCTCTCACCAATGCCGCTCCCCTCTACCTATCCTCTCTAATACACAAGTATACTCCAGCCTGTCCACTAAGATCCAACAATGACCTACTCCTTGCATCCACAACTATCTCCTCCTCTCATGCTAGACTGTAGGACTTCTGTTGTGTAGCACCTACCCTCTGGAACACTCTCCCTCGTGCTGTCAGGATTTGCCCTAATCTGTCTTCCTTTAAATGTTCCCTGAAGACTTTTCCGTTCAGGGAAGCCTACCACTTAACTCAATAATAAATTAATTCCACTTACCTAACATTTCCCTCATCTAACTCTGTATTAACATCTTTCTCAATCTTGCAGTCCTCAATTCCTGTATCTCAACCTCCTACCCTTCTAGATTGTAAGTTCCCACGGGAATAGGGCCCACAATCCCTCCTGTATGTGTTTGTAAATGTTGTCCTTTCTCTTACAAGTCTTGTATTGTTTTATTTAAATGAATTGTATCTATGGACAGCGCTGCGGAATATGTTTGCGCTTCATAAATAAAGTATAATAATATATATATGTATATATATATATATGTGTGTGTGTGTGTGGTTGTGTATACGTGTGTACATATGTATTTATCTGTATATATGTCTGTAAATACATATATTCACATATACATACATAAATACATATGTTCACACATATAAACACACACACACACACACACATATATAATATATATATTTATATATATATATTATATACACTCACATACATATTTAGACATATATATGTATGTTAAAGCCATAAGCAGTCTTTTTTTTCTCTAACACCTGAGACCTCATATCTTTGAGCCCTTATAATTATTTTTTGCAATTTTCTAAAATAATTTTTATTAGATAGTGTTGTTATGAGTGTCACTGTACTTTAAAATGTATTTTTGATGTGTTTTGTGAACATTTTTGACTCACATAACAGTTAAACAGAGCTCTGACGTATCAGTAATCATTCTAGCGTAAATCGTGATTGCAATCCCGTGTTTGCATTTACTTTTAACTTGTAATACAGGCTGAATTCAACTTGCCTGTAAAGGGCCTTGAAAACACAAGAACTAGTTTGTGCTCGCGTTCGAGCATTCAAACCGCTAGAAGTATTTTTGTTGTGGCCAGAGATTCATGTTAATATTACGAATTGAAAGTGAAAAGATTGTGCTCTCACGTACGCAAAGTTGCAGTATCAAATTGAGTTTGAGAATTCGCAAACGCAAAATCGCATTCCCCCATAGACTTCAATGGGGCCGAAAATGTTTTAATAAAAACCTTATACTGAAAAGTTGCGCAAACACGATTGCGGTTATTTAAAAGTGCAATACAAGAAGATAATATTGCATATTTCATAATACAATGTTCACTTACTAGAATATGTTATATTTTTTCTTAAATAAATATTTAAATATATATCTGATGGATTTTTGCACAAATCTATATTTATAACTATATATATATATATATATATATATATATATATATATATATATATATATAGAGAGAGAGAGAGAGAGAGAGAGAGAGAGAGAGAGACATGGTTGTATATAGGTAGATATACAGATATATATAGGAATATCTATTTAAAATACACAGAACATATTCTGCTATTTGCAGAACATTGGGATGTGAAATATATACAGTTAATACATAGGTTAACACTTTATTAAAGGGACATAATACTCCTGTGCTAAATCACTTGAAAATGATGCAGTATAACTGTAAAAAGCTGACAGGAAAATATCACCTGAGCATCTCTATGTAAAAAAGGAAGATATTTTACCTCACAATCTCCTAAGCTCAGCAGAGTAAGTTCTGTGTAAAACGTTATTCTCAGTTACTGCCCAGCTGCAGATAAAAAAAAAATAATAATGAAGAAATGAACAGCAGCCAATCAGCATCAACAGTGCTGAGGTCATGAACTCTTTTACTGTGATCTCATGAGATTTCACTTAACTCTCATGAGATTTCATAGTAAACTTCCTTAAACTGAATAGGGAAATAAGATGAGTGTTCACGAGGCTCAATCCCTTAGCTGTCCCGGGACAGACATACTGATTTGCTGCTTAGAAGTCCTTTACAATGGGATGTGGCTACTGAGGAACTTTTGAGATAAAATATCTTTCTTTTTTACATAGAGATGTTCAGGTGATATTTTCTAGTCAGCTTTTTACAGCTATGCTGCATCACTTTTAATTGTTTCAACATTTGGGTATCATGGCCCTTTAAATATGAATATTGCATAAATATGATTTATCATGTTTTCATCTAATTGACTAGAAAGGGTTCCAAAGCACATATATATATATATATATATATATATATATATATATATATATATATATATATATATATATATATATATATATATAAATATACATTGTCCTCCAGGCAAGAATATCTGTATAAGCTATTTAAATTCCCACACCACAATATACATGACAAGATAAACATTAAAAATAACTGTTATTTAAACCCAGAACAGTAATTAAATAAATACGAGAAATGAGTCTGTAATTAAAGTAGCCATATTTAGTAAATGCACAAGTTAAAAGTTATTCATGCATATTTTATTTTTAATTATTACATGGAAATGTTAAATAGCTATAATGCTTCATGAAGCCTTAGAGGCCTTAGAGGAACATTAGAAAAAATAAATAAAAATAATAATAATAATAATATATATATATATATATATATATATATATATATATATATATATACACTACATTGCAAATCATTTTTAAAATAATTTAAAACAGTAATTATGTTTGAAATACTTGCATTGTTTTGAAGTTCAGGGACATACCCCTTGAAAAAAAAAACTTGAATATACTACATCTTATCCCTTCTGCTCTAGCCAGTTCTGGACAGATATAAAAGAACTTCTGCCCTGATCAAACATTGCATTGTATTTGTTTCCAGGACCGGGGTTTATGTAAGGCAGAGCATGCAGCCAACTTTGGGCGCCCCCAGCAGTGGGTCACAGAGAGCGGGAGGTAGATCTGTATGCAGGGCTGGCATTTGCGTAAGGCAGAACCACCGCCTTAGGGCACTACCAGCAGGGGGTAGCAGAGAGCGGGAGGTAGATCTGTATGGTGCTGCATGAGTAAAAATGTTGTCAATTTGGAAGCGGCTGCCAGTCTGCTTATCTGTGCACAGGGTGGAGTCTGAGAGGCAATTTGGGAGCTGGACTCTGAAAATGATTCTGAGCCACGTGAATGGCGCCCAGGCCAGACCGGTACTGTCTGCAGTCAAGAGGTAGGAGGGCGGGTTCTGAGCGTGGGACTCTGGGGGCAGTTAGAGAGGAGAGGCCATAAGAAAACTTCAATACAACAGTACTGTCGGAAGTGAAGAACAGAGTAGTGAAGTACAGAGGCCATAAGAAGCAGAAGCCGAGCGGCCCAGGGCTGTGCACATGATATGACTGGGACCAACAGCAGCAGTGTGGCACTGTGACAGACATTAATATTATAATACTGGCAACTGGCAAGTGAAGTCAAGTGGCATTGGCAATTACCCCCCAGGCAGCTGAAGTGTTGACTTGAGACAGAGCAGAGGAGGATGGTGAGTGCACTGGCTCAGCTGGCAGCCGCATTAACCCCACACAATTTAATTAAACAACAGTCAGTCACATAGACTCAGTTACGACCCACATATATTTAAATATATTGGCCTTTTTTATTAGAACTGGCTGTTATATACATAGGGGCTGGCAGACTTTGTCTTGGCCCTGGGGCCCAGTGAGGTGTACTTAGACTTCTGTTTTTTTATATATCTCTTTGCAGGGGTTAAAGTAAACACATAAAATACAATGCACTTTTATTATGGTATTGTTATGTATGACTGTCCAGGTGCAAAACCAGGATTTAATTGCTTGCTGATATAAAGTATGCACATATTACTTCATTACAGGGACATAAAACCCCAAAATGTCATGATTTAGGTAGAACATACAATTTTTTTTAAAGGTAATTTTTATTCAGTTCCAACAGATTATTAATTTCCTACCAATTGTAGGATATGTTGCGCCTCGCAGGGCTATACAAAGATGAAAACCAAAAAAACAGATAATGAATAAAGTCTTAAATCAAAGTTAGTACCATTATTAGTTAATAAATAATAACAGAAAGGAAAAACACATTTTCCTACTTCTCTTCTCTTCCCACTACAACTTTATTTCAGTTAATAGCTTTGGTATATTTATATTGTGCCTTGGGAGGAAACTTATATAAATAATATATATATTATATAAATAATATATATATTTTGTGCTTACCTAGTTCCTTATCTTACATAAATAATAGATAGCCAGTTGTATCTGAGGTGGAGCGAGGGGGGGGGGGGGGGAAGTTGGGACAGAGAGAGAAAAAAAAAAAAAAAAAAAAAAAAAAAAGGGAAGAGGGGGAAATTGAAGGACCTTCTATTTTCTTTGTATTGTATTTTACCACATCCCTAGAAGAACTAAGTCTGAATTTCTAAATGGATAAATTAAGTGGTCTATTTCCCTTTTTGGAAAGGTCTTTATAAATAGTGACCATTTTTGAAAAAATCTACTAACATCACAAGGTTTGAATAATTTGGCATCATTTTGTTCAAGTATGCATTGCTTTTTTAAGCAATTTTTAATCTCAGAGCGAGTAGGAGTTGATAATTCTTTCCATTTTTTAAGTATCAAGTATCTCACAGCCAATATAGTAATGTTAATAATTTTTTTCTCGTCTGACCTAAATCTATCGTCTGTTCTGATTATTCTGATATTACATTCATAGGTGAAAAAACTATGTTATCTATTCCAACTTTTCTATTTAGCCAGTATTCCACTTTTTTCCACATTGCATTCGTCTTAGGACATTCCCACAACATGTGTTTGAGGTTAGCTGCTATTAGAGAGCATTTTGGGCATTTATTAAATTGGAGGTTACCCCAGGTGTGACCCTTTTCTGGGGTGATATACGTCATATATAAAAGTTTCATATGTGATTCCCTCCATGTGGAGGATAGCGTTGTTTGACTAACATTTAATATAGATCTTTGAATATGCCCCTCCTCTGCATGTGTTAAACCTAAGATTGGGGCCCATTTTAATTCTATTTTTGTTATGTTATCGATTCCTTTTCTTGAATTTAATATTTGGTAGCAAGGCGAAATCGATAATTGGCCTTCCTTTACCAATTTTAACCATTGCTCAAGTGGTCCCAATGACTAGTTCCAGCCTGACATATTTATCAACTTCCAAATATAGTGCCTTACCTGAAGATAGAAAAAAAGGTCAAATTCAGTTCTAAGATCTGAGAATGACTTGATGCATTTCCTTGTTATATCTACTAATTGCACCGCTCTTTTGAGGCCCCTTATCTGCCATCTTTGGAGGGGTGATACTTGTAAGCCAAGTTCGAATTTTGGATTACCTCTTAAAGGTAAGTAGTTTGAGATATCTTTGTTTATTTTTAATAGATTGCAAATCTTTAACCATGCTTTAATGGGTGTATATATGGAACAATATTTCTTAATTCGCTTTGATATTTGATTAATTTTATTATGAATTAGTGCTGTGGGGAGATAAGGATAAGTTATATTCTGTTCCAAATCATTATCTGTTATGTAATCTTTATGATAGATCCAGTCTGTTATTATTCTCACTAAAAATGCAAAATTATATAGTCGTAGATCTGGTAAGGCGCAACCTCCAAACTTTTTAGGTAGAGAGAGTTTTTCTAGGGAGATCCTAGGTCTCTTACTTTGCCCTAGGAATACTCTAAGTGCCATATTTAAGAGCTTAATATCTTTCTGTTTCAAGATCATTGGAATATTTTGACATATATATATAGAATTTTTGGCAGTAAAATCATTTTATATAGGGCTATTTGCCCTGAATGTGAAATAGGATGGTTTTGCCAATCTTTCATTTTTTCACGAATGCTCTTTAAGATTGGAGGAATATTCAGTGAGTACCATTGTTCTGGATTTAAGGAGATCATAATGCCCAGATATTTAAATGAGTGTTCAGCTATTTTAAAAGGGATATTCTCTGTGTGCTGCTTTGGGGGTCTTAACCAATAGAGCTCAGTTTTGTTAGTATTTGTCTTGTATCCCGAAAACGAACTAAACTGGTTTAAGATAGTCAGTAACTTGGGGATATTTGTCTGAGTGTTTCTCATATATATTAGAATGTCATCTGAGTATAGCGCAATTTTAAGTTCTTTTTTCCTTATTTTAATTCCCTCAATCTCTTGTCTAATTAGAATTGCTAGCGGTTCAATTGCAATATTGAATAGTAATGGAGATAAGGGACAACCTTGTCTTGTGCCTTTTGTGAGATGTATTTCTGATGATTGTCTAGTATTAACCAATAACCTGGTGTAAGCTTTCTCGTATAAATTTTTACTAAATTCAGGGAACTGACCTCTAAATCCAAATTGGGATAGTGTGTATAGTAAGTGATCATGATTAACCGAATCAAATGCCTTTTCGGCGTCTATTGTAACTATTGCCTTTTCAGTGTCGGTCTGTTCCCCTCCCTGTGCTTGGATTGGCTCTATATTGACATAGTCAATAGCAAGAAATAGCTCGCGAATTTTAGCAGAAGAATTTCTATTAGTCAGAAATCCTGCTTGGTTTTTGTGAATTATATGTGTGAGAGGGGATTGTAACCTGTTTGCTAGAATAGAAGTCAACAATTTATAGTCTGTGTTTAACAATACGATTGGCCTATATGACTCTTTCTGGGATGGATTTTTTCCAGGTTTTAGAATAAGGGTAGTGTAAGAGGCTGAGAAGCTGGCTGATGGTGGGCAACCCTCACTGTATATGCTATTGAATAGTTTAGTTAAATATGGAGCTATAGTAGGAGTTAATAGTTTGTAAAATTCACTGGGCAGAGCATCTGGACCTGCTGCTTTATTAATAGATAGTTTCTCTATTCCCTTTATTACTTCTAATTCAGTAATAGGTAGATTAATTATTTCATTTATTTCCTGTGAGATACTTGGATACGAGATTCTTTTCCAGAATTCCCTACTTTCTTTAGAGTTGGAAAAGCTTGGGGAGTATAATCTCTGATAGTACTCTTCCATTATTTTTAGTATATCTTCTAAGTCTGAAATTAATTTATCCTCTTTCTGTATAGATTCAATTGGAGTGTGGCCTTTGTCTTGTTTGACTAGTCTAGAGAATAATTTACCTGCCTTATTTCCATATTTGTATAGTTGTGATTGAAGTCTGACTTCTTGTTGAGTCGCTTTATGTAATAAAAAAGAATCTCTTTCCTTTTTTGCTTGTGTATAATTATTCCAAGTCATAGGTGTTTTGTTAACTATATAACTGTTGTATGTATTTGTGAGGGTTTTCAAAGTATCTTCTTCTTTTTTTTTATAGGTCTTAGTTCTATTAATATTGTACGCTAATATCTCCCCTCTCATAACTGCTTTTGCAGCTTCCCAGAATACCATTGGGCAAGAGAGGTGTTCACTATTAAATCGAACATATTCTTCGAATTTTAAGTTTAACATTGTTTAAAAATCTGGGTCTGTAGATAAGTATTGAGGAAAGATAAAACGATTATTTCTAGATCTAACATCGTGTGGGCTAATTTCAATAGTTATTGGAGCATGGTCCGAGATTGCAATAGTAATATATTAGTTTTAATTCTTAAATTCAATAGTTTCTCATCTATTAAAAATAGGTCAATTCTTGACAGAGATTTATGAGCCTTGGATAGGCAGGTGTAGCTTCTGTTATCAGGATTTTGTATTCTCCAGATGTCTTTTACTCTTAAATTATTATATAGTTTATTAAAGATTTTTGTCTCTGTTATCTTTTTTTGTTTTCAGCATTGTGACATTAGATCTAAATATATCTAGGGCATGTTGTGGTGATATATTAAAATCTCCTCCAATTATTAACATCCCTTCTACTTTTGAAAGAATTTTATTTTGTAAATTATCCCAGAAACTGTAATTGATAATATTTGGAGCATATATATTACATAATGTTTATGTAAGATTACCACTTTTAATTTTTACTATTAAAAATCTTCCTTCAGGATCACTTTCAAGTACCGTAGTGATTATATTCGTTTTTTTCCCTATGAGAATTGCTACACCCCTCTTTCTTCCAAGTGCTGGGGAAGCTATAACTTCCTTAACCCAGGATTTTTTTAACTTATATACTTCTTCTAGATTGACATGAGTTTCCTGGAGGAACGCGATGTTAACCTTTAATTTTTTAAGGTGGGATATAATTAAAGTTCTCTTTATCGGGGATGTTAACCCACCTATATTCCAGTAGGCTAATTTACAGACCGTCTCTGACATTGTTATCTAAAATAAAAATAGAGGAGGAAGAAGGGAGAAAAAAAATAAAAAATGTTCCCTTTAAAAATCTCTGTAACCCACCTCCCTCCCCCCCCGGCTCCACAGCTGACTCTAAGACTCTCCTAGATGCCAATTGGATCAGACCGACTCGGACCAATGCATCATCCCTATTTACAAACTGGGTGTACATTACACTTTTCTAAATGCGTTACTCATACCTGTATTTAGAATGGTTATTTTCCCCTTTTACTCTGTGTCTGAGGTGGGATTTGAATTATAGATTTTTCAGACTCCTGTTTTAGATATATTTCAGCCTCTTTAGCTGTTTCAAAAAGTTTAACCTCATTGCCTATTGTTATTTTAAGTTTGGCAGGATATATTACAGTAGCTCGATAGCCTTGATTGATCAAACGTGTACAGATTGGCACTAACTCTCTTCTCTTAGCTGAGGTATCTGCTGAGAAGTCCTGAAATAGCATGATTTTAATGTTATCCAGGAAAATAGGTTGTTTTTGTCTGTAATGTTGAAGGAGGGTAAGTTTGTCTTGGTAGTTAAGTAATTTAGCTATGATAGGTCTAGGGCGAGCTTTTTCTCTTTCCTGGTTATGCCACCCCAATCTATGAGCTCTTTCAACTATGATATGGGGATATGTCTGGGGTATTTGTAAAAGTTGTGGGATTGTTATTGTAATTAGTTTATTTAGGTCCTCAAATTGTTTATCTTCAGGAACTCAATTATTCTAATATTGTTTCTTCTTGCCCGGTTTTCCAAGTCCTCTAATTTGAGTTGCATTTTTAATACTTTAGCATTTAGATCTTCTAGGTTAGAATTGTGACTTAGGGTGGTATCTTCTAGATCGGATATTCTTTGCTCTGCCTCAGTAATTCTTTTAGAGAACTGGTGGACCTCTTTAGATAAGGAGTTAATATCCTGTTTAATTTCATCCCTTAGTTGCTCAAATTTAGGAGAGAGAGCTTCAGAAATTTTAGTAACTAAAATTTGTATATCAAATTGTTCACTTAACGGGCTACTTGAGTGAATCTCTGTTACATTATCTTGTGTATTTTTAACTTTTTTCTCTCTTTGTTTGCCTGCCATGGCTGAAGGGGAAGTTCTGGTTTGTGCAGTGATAAATTTGTCCATAGGAGGTGAATTGCTTGTGGGTTTTAATGTGAGATAGCGTGTCTATATTCTGGTGATATAGGAAAAAAAGAAAAGAAAAGAGTGGGGAAGGTGAATTAGTGAACTTGTCGAGTAAAGGGGTGTTTGGGTGAAGGAAAAGATGATGTTGGTGGAAAAAGGAGGAAAGAGAGAAGAAAAAAAAAAAAAAAAAAAAAAGGGAGAGGTGGGGAAGAAGGAAGAGTGAGAAAGTGATTGGTTAGGTTGCAAGTGGTGGAGTGCTGGATAAGATGGAAAAAAAAAAGGTGCGTGTGATTAAGGCCCTTCACTCATGCAGCCTATAACTAAAAGTGAGATTGATAACAACTTGTTATAATAAACCTTAGTTGGTATATAACCTTGCGCTCTATTCTTTTAAAAAAAGTATTATTTGGATGCCCTGTATATTTTTATAGAATTTTAGAAAAGTCTTGCTGATCTAATCGGTACTTTACAATTTCAGTTTGTCTCTAAGCCTGGTACGATATCAAAACAAGAGATTTATAGCATGTATTTTCATCAAAAGTTTAGGCTGCTTCAGTTGGTAGTATAGTTATAGTTTAATATACTATTCTGCTTTTAGCAGCCTTAAATTTATATGGTCATTGTAAATTTATTTAACCATTCAGTCTTTGATGTATTTCTAAGAATAAAAACAATCCAAGTCAGGATCTATATATCGCATACAGGAGAAATACAATAGACCTTTGCTTTCCCACTCTTATGTATAGATGATAACTAATAAATTACATTAGACGGATATATATAAGCCCATTTGGGGGGAATTTACAGTTTGATTTAAATATGTTTAGCTTATTTTGTGAATATTTTAGTGACTCAGTCTATTTTACTATTCTTAATCTATATACAATTCTGCTTAGTTCAATTTTGCTCTTTTAATCTATTTCTATTATGCTAGCTCTATATGTATAGTCCCCTTATTTCTATTGTAATTACCTTTGAATCTAGTAAGTTAAACAAGAATTTGCATACAATCAAGGTGACACAGTTTTCCCCCCTTTCCCCCTTCCCTTCTACGTTTCTCCCCCTTCCTTCCCCTTTCAACCCCTTTTCTTCTCCCCTTTTATACTATCTGTATGATTAGGTAAAAAAGGAAGTTTTATCACGTTATTTTCAGCAAGAGAGTAGGCTATTTCAATTATATCTGTGATCTTGCTTTAATTTTATAGATGATCAAAGGAGAGAATTTTTTTTGCTATCCCTCTATTATAAATAGACAATAAACAAGTATATAGTGGAAAGCAAATATAATCAAAACAGGATGGGGAAAATTCTAAGCTGTCTTATGGAGGGGTTTTTCAGTGTGTTTTCTGGAGATTTTGTAGGCAGCCCTTATTTTAGATATATTCAGCCAATTAAGAAGATACCCATTGGACCAAGTTATTTTTCTATCCTTACTACTTGAAAACTATGTAAAATGTTTTACCTAGTTCAGTTCTAACTGTTTAATATTTTCTCTCTTAACAGTTTTACAGAAATAGCCTTCTCAGTTCTGTTAATATTCAGGGTAAGACCTATTAAGGTACATATAGATTTCGATATGAATTTAACAGTGAAAAAGAGGAATAGTTTTGAATTTATAAACCAGATTTTCCCCCTTTTCACTTATTATCTAGATGGTACCTCTGACCCTTCTAATTCTTACAACAATCATATAATAAGCATCTAGCACAACATTACTTTTGTGAAAATGCAAAAAGTCTCATATAAAAGTCTATAATTTTCCTCTTATATATGTTCTTCCTTCTTTTGTTCTTCCTTCCCCTTCCTTTTTTTCCCTCTTCTTTTCCCTTTTATTTTACTACTTGGGGGCTATTTGTGGACTTGGATAAATTGCCTCTCCAAGATAAGGGGGAAATACAGAAAAGAAAAAGTACCTGACCCGGTTTTGCAGATTATAGGTCCCAGGCTAGTCACGCTATCAGGGTTTTTTTTTTTCACTTCGGTATAAGCTCTATGTTCCCCCTCGCAACATTGGTGGGGGGGAGCAGCTCAGCACAGTGACACCAGTTTACCAGTGTGGAGCAGCTTCACGTCCAAGAAAAGGCGTCCGTCTAGTGTCTTTCTCCTCTCTGCTCCAATGAGCGCGTTCAGGCAGGCTAACGGCGTGTCCTTCGCCGGGTGAAAAAAAGATCAATCCGCCTACAGGCGTGCAAGTTCCTGTCGGGACAATCGTACTCCTCCGCCTCTCTACATCGGGAGCAATCACACCAGGGGATCCTCCAACCAGGCGGCGTCCGTTCGACCCAGGTAGTGGTGTATTTCTCTAACCTCTAGGTAATAGGTTTAGGAGTCTCTGGGTTCAGGTTCCTTGCTAGGTAAATACAAGCATTTGCGAGTCTGTGTAGTCCCCGCACCCCCTCACGCAGCACCAGTGGGAGGGGGGGAGGGGTGGATAGGGTTCCAGGTGATACAGGTATAGGAGTATCAGGAGATTTAATTTCGTGCTTCAGTTATGTAAAAGTCACTGCTTAACACTGCTTCGTTCCTCTCCTCCACTTTCCTTCTCCTTTCCCTTTATCTCCCTTCCCTTTTAATTAATAGTCTCTTCTCTTTAGAATAGGTGGATTATATTTTGTCCCAGTTTGTGGTGTGCTCTAAACTGCAGCTTAGTGCGTTCTCTTTGCACTATTGGAGTGCTTAGGAGCAGGTGTTAGGTTGCTAATTGAGCTACCCCTGGACTAGGGTTTAGGCACCGGTTCTCTGCCAAAAGCTCTGGAAGGAGCATAGAGCAAGCCTTCACACGTCCTCACGCTTGGGCTCCACCCATAACACTCCCCCTCTAGAACATACAATTTTAAACAACTATACAGTTTACTTCTATTATCAAATTTGCTTCATTTTCTTGGTATTATTTGTTGAAGGAGCAGCAATGCACTACTGGTTTCTAACTGAACACATGGGTGAGCCAATGACAATCGGTATATACATGCAGCAACCAATCAGCAGCTAGAACCTAGGTTCTTTGCTGCTCCTGAGCTTACCTAGATAAACCTTCATCATAGGATATCAAGAGAAGGAAGCAAATTAAATAATAGAAGTAAATTGGAAAGTTGTTTAAAATAGTATGCTCTGTCTAAATCATGAATATATAATTATGATTTTTCTGTCCCTTTAAGGTACTCCTCTGGCATTCCTTTATGCAAAATGCACCTTTGCCTGTGTAGACAAAAATCCTTGCACCGGCCCTGTTTGTTTCTCCTTCACATATAGAACACATCTAGATAAACAGAAATCAATTTACAATTTGCCTTTCTAAACTTCTTTGAGGGACCTTGCAGTACAGATGAGACTTCTTAGATAATCTCGCCTGAGTGGAGAGTTTAAAGGGACACTGAACCCAAATTTTTTCTTTTGTGATTTTGATAGAGCATGCAATTTTAAGCAACTTTCAAATTTACTCCTATTATCAAAATGTATTCATTCTCTTGGTATGTTTATTTGAAAAAGCAAGAATGTAAGTTTAGATGCCGGCCCATTTTTGGTGAACAAACTGGGTTGTCCTTGCTGACAGCAAGAAAAAAAGTGCTGTCCATGGTCCTGAACCAAAAATTTGCTAGCTCCTTAGCTTAGATGCCTTCTTTTTCAAATAAAGATAGCAAGAGAATGAAGAAAAATTGATAATAAGAGTAAATTAGAAAGTTGCATAAAAATTGCTGCTCTATCTCAATCACAAAATAATTTTTTTTTGTTCAGTGTCCCTTTAATATCACTGGGCCCATTGAGTGTGCCAAACGTGTTCCCAATCATGCTGCATTTTGTGGGTTTTACTGTTAGAGGGGACTTAGATTTTTTTTTTAAATGCAAAAGAGCTGTTTAATTTAGGGCAATGCCTTACAAAAAGCCCTTTTAAGGGCTTTTGGTAGTTTAGCATTAGATTAGGGGGTGTTTTTATTTTGGGGGGGCTTTTTTATTTTCATAGGGATTAGCTTTAACATTTTTATTTCGGATAATTTTGTTTATTATTTTCTGTAATGTTAGACTTTTTTATTTTTGGTAATTTTAGATTAATTTATTTTAATTTAATCTTAGGTTTATTTTTCTAAGTACTGTTAGGATTTTTTATTTTAATTATAATTTAGTATTTTATTATTTTATGTAATTTGGGGTTAATTTAGTGGGTGTTAGGTTAGGGGGCTTAGTAATTAAATTAGTTATTTGCATTGTGGGGGGTTGGCGGATTAGGGGTTAATAGGTTAATTAGGGTACTTGCATTGTGGGCGTTTGGCGGATTAGGGGTTAATAGTTTTATTAGGATTATTGAGTTGTGTGGGTTTGGTGGTTTAGGGGTTAATAGTTTTATTAGTATTATTGCGTTGTGTGGGTTTGGCGGATTAGGGGTTAATATATTTATAAGGTTTGTTGCGATGTGGGTTAATAGCGGATTAGGGGTTAATAGTTTTAATAGGTACTTTGCGATGTGGGTAAATGGCGGATTAGGGGTTAATACATTTATTAGGTAGTTTGCGATGTTGGGGTTGGCGGATTTAGGGGTTAATACTTTTACTAGGAAGATTGCAATGTGGGTGAATGGCGGATTAGGGGTTAAAAGTTTAATTAGTCATATTGTGTTGTAGGGGGTTGTCAGTTTAGGGGTTAATACATTTATTATTAGTTGTGATGTGTGGGGATTGTGGATATAGGGGTTTTACGTGTCGGGTTTATTTTTGGGAGGCGGGTTAGACTTTTACAGGAGATTTGATATTTTTTTATTTTCTTAGGTTCTGGCAGTTTCTAAAGTGCTGTAAGTCACTGGCAACTCCAAAAATGTGTATTTACGCAAATTTCTGGACATCAATAGTTTATCCGACTTACGGCACTTTATGAACTGCCGGCTCCGTATATGTGATACCTCGATGTACGAGGTGAAAATTACGGGCGGCGCGAGTTTCAGCAGTTGCACTGAAGCCTGGGCCGCAAATGTTATCTCGCCCTAGATCTCATATTAGACAATTGGTCCTGCAGCTCTTCTGTCATCACCAGACAAACACCAGATCTCTTATTAGACAATTGGTCCTGCAGCTCTTCTGTCATCACCAGACAAACACCAGATCTCGTATTAAACAATTGGTCCTGCAGCTCTTCTGTCATCACCAGACAAACACCAGATCTCTTATTAGACAATTGGTCCTGCAGCTCTTCTGTCATCACCAGACAAACACCAGATCTCATATTAGACAATTGGTCCTGCGGCTCGTTTGTCATCATCACACAAACACCAGATCTCAGATTAGACACCTGGTCCTGCGGCTCGTTTGTCATCACAATATCCACAACAGACCTCATATCAGACAGCTGGTTCTGCAGCTCCTCTATCCTCACCATACAAACACCAGACCTCAGATCAAACACTGTTCCTGCAGCTCTTCTGTCATCACCATATCCACACCAAATCTCAGATCAGGCATCTGTCCGGTAGCTCATTTGTCATCACCATACCCACACAAGACCTCAGATTAGACACCTGGTACTGCAGCTCCTCGGTCATCACCATATCCACACCAGACCTCATATCAGACAGCTGATCCTGCAGCTCATCTATCATCACCATACAACACCAGACCTAATATCAGACATTTGGTCCTGCAGCTCTTCTTTCATCACCATAAAAACACCAGATCTCATATCTGACACCTGGTCCTGCAGCTCTTCTGTCATCACCCTATCCACACCAAGTCTCAGATCAGGCAAATAGTCCTGCAGCTTTTCTGTCTTCACCATACCCACTCCAGACTTCAGATTAGACCTTCCTCAACCTTTTTTCCCTCAGTCAGTCCTATACTTACATGAGATCTCTTAACCCTTGTTCTAAAGTCCTTCTGTCAGTTAATATATCATAGGCCAACTTTCTGCTGTCTGATGCTTTGGTTTTCCCTACATATGTGGGCCATGGGGCCTCTGCAGGAGGAGTCTATGAGACACATTACACTGGATCTAATTGCCACACTGCCAGGCAGAGCTTTGACAAATGCTGCACCAAAATCGGTGTCATACCATGGTGGAGTGCTCCAAATGCCATTAAAAAACACTCTTAAGTTCATAGCACTGCAGAATCTGTTATAGCCATGCAGAATCTGTTGGCGCTCTACAAATACCTGATAATAATAATAATAGCACATGGCATGTGTTACTGATCCCTGATATGGGGCTATTTTATGGTAGCTAGGCTTTTCAACAAAAAATATTAAATGTATAGTTAACCTGTTTTCCCTGATTGCCGCATAAAAATACATTCTTCAATAACTTTCTCAAATTTATGATACACCATTGTCCATCAAAAACTCAATTTACTTTGTGACATGAATAACTTATTCAGTCACACACTGTATAACATGTAGTGACTAAAAATGTATTTGTACACATCATAATCATGAGGTTTCCGGATTCAGGAGACTAAAAAAAAATCATATTTCCATCAAAAACAGGGTCATGAGCATTACCTTCTACGGTCCTCTTCAGTAGCCATGAACCAGATTGGAATATATGGAAATGATCTGAATCTTAGCACCAAGAATATAGTATAGAAAAACAACTTAAAGGGAAACTAAATACATTTCATGCCGCTCCATCTAATTATGGGAGCTGCCATTTTGGAGCCTAGGTTACTTTGCAGGTGTCTGAAGGAAAGTTACTGCACACGTGCAAACATGTCAGCACTAGAATGACTAGAGGGATTCAGGGAATAACCTCAATACTATGCTTATATCATGTATTAAGTGTTTAATGACCCTTTAATGCATCAGTATATATTTATTTTTATTTTCAGTTTCAGGCCTTAGCGTTTAAGGATTGCCCGAGCAGGCCTGAAACGCTAGTTAAGTAGCTGTGGTCTGCGATGATTGACAAACCCTGCTCTTTTGCTACTGGTTGCGTGAGAGCAGGGGGCACGGCTGCACAAGAAATTGCTTGTGCAATGTTAACTGTGAACTGCGCATGCTGCTTGCTCACCGTGATAAATGGAGCCCTATTTTATCTACTGGTATAAAGTTTTCACTCCATATTTATTCAGGCAATAAAAAATGTAATCATGTTTAATGGGACATGAAAGCTAAATTAAACTTTTATGATGTAGATAGAGCTTCTTATCAAATTTACTTTGTTCCCTTGGTAGCCTTTTGTTGAAAAGCATACCAAGTATGGTCAGGGGCAGCAATGCACTACTAGGAGTTAGCTCTGATTGGTGGCTACACACATTTGTCTCTTGACATTGACTCACCAGATGTTTTTAGCTAACTCCCAGTACTGCATTGTTGCTCTTGAGCTGACTTCAACTATGTGTTTAATCAGTTTGCAGGGGTTAAACATATTATTATAGGCACAATAGCACTAAATTACAATGATTTAATACATTCTTAATGCTTTAAAGGGACAGTAAACCTACAAACTAATGTTATATAATTCTGCACATAATGCAGAATTATATAACATTAGCTCAGTGCCAAGTTATAAAACAAAAGATTGCAGAGATATTATATTTAAAAATGCAATTTTACTGACCGCGGCTCCTGACTCTACTGAGTGGGTCTTAATTTGCATAAGCGCATCGCGGGCACGCTGTGTAGTCACAGCCGGCCCAATTGCACCATTAAACTGAATGTAGCTCACTCTGGTCTGGTAATGGGAGCGAGCTACATTCAGTTTAATGGCGAGATTAGGCCCGCTGTGACTAGACAGGGTGCCTGCAATGTGCTTATGCAAATTAAGACCCTCTCAGTAGAGTCAAGAGCGGCGGTTAGTAAAATTGCAATTTTAAATATAATATCTCTGCAATCTTTTTTTTATAAACTTGGCGCTAAGCTAAGTTCATAGGTTTACTGCCCCTTTAATATCCCGCTTCTGCCAGGCTGAGCTTCCTTACATGTCACTTTTCATTTGCTGCACCTCTCTGCCAATCCCTTCAACTGGCTTCCTTTAGCCTCCAGAATTAAACACAAAATTCTGACTCTGACATTCAAGGCCCTAAACAACACTGTTCCCCCCTATATCTTTGCCCTTTTCTCAAGATACTCTCCCTCCCGTCCCCTTAGCTCTACTCATGACCTCTTCCTCTCCTCCTCTCTTGTTACCTCCTTACATTCCTGTCTACAGGACTTCTCCAGAATGGCCCCTATTTTGTGGAACTCTCTGTCTCACTCTACAAGAATCTCCCCTAGTTTTGAAAGTTTAAAGCGCTCCTTAAAGACTCTACTGTTCAGGGATACATACAACTTACTCTAACCTTTTCTAACCTCAGTTCCTCTCCTTATTTGTCATTCCCTTGAACCCCCTTAACATGTAAAAACTTACAAGCCCAGCTGTTTTGTAGATAAAATTCATGAGAAGTGATATAGAACAGTGAAAGTCTTGGCAGGGCATTCTACCTATTTGTCTCCTATAAATGATACCTTGCATCTTAGATCTATGTTTATAGCTCTGCTGAATCTGTTGGCGCTATACAAATAACTGATAATAATAATAATAATTTAACAGTTTATTTTTGCACTTTTATGTCTCTTTAAATGTTGCTTGTTTTCTTCTGGATGATGGAACATTACAGTCTGAGGATTTCTTAGGAAAAGCAAATACAACATTTGTATCATATGAAAAGTCTATATTCTATCAAGATAACAAGGCCCCTTACCTGTTCTGGGTATCCATCCATACTTCTTTGTCCTTTTGTTTGGATCAAACACCGTCCAGACTGCGGACCTCTTTGTGCAGAAGGGATCTGAATTGGCAGCGGTGACTGATACTGCTGAATGGTCACTTTATTCATACCCCCATCATAATGCGGCTGCTCTCTGGATCTGTGCTGTAGGCTCTGGGATCCCATAAGTGTCTGAATATGGCTTCCAGCCTGTGGGTAATGTAACCCGTTAGGCAAAGCTTCAGGGAGCTGAAAAGAAGCAATTGTTATATCTTACACGTTCGACTAGAAGAAGACTTGTTAGGCACCTGAGGTTAACGGCCACTACAGATGTGAAGCTAATCAACAATACTGATCAAAACTAAACATTTAGGGTCAGATTACGAGAGACGCGTTAACAGTTACACGCAAGCTATATCGGGTTTATCCCGGCTCTTTGCGTGCGTCGGATGAAGCGCTCGTATTATAAGTTGAAAGTAAAAGAGATCACTTGAGCGTAATTGAATTTAAAGTATGTACATTTATGTATATATATGTTTATATGTATGTACATATGTATTTATGTATGTCTGTGTGTGTACACATATATGTATACATATATAGACATATATGCAATATTCATATTTAATAAAGTGTTATATACAGTACAGGTGGCCCTCGGTTTACAACGGTTCAATTTAAGCCGTTTCAGAATAACAACCTTTTTTTTCAGTCATGTGACTGCTATTGAAAAGCATTGAGAAGCAGTGCATTGATTAAAATAGCCTGTAGGTGGAGCTGTCCGCTTGTGTTGCAGCAAAGATATGCAAGCCAAGCAAGCTGAAATTAGTTTGTGTAACTAGACCTGTGCTATCGAGCAGTTTCCAAAGGAACAATATCTTCCTGTCTATAAATGATTCCAGATTGAAATGCATAGAAAGAACTGTTTGCAGAAAAATGCACGTAAAGTCTGTGTTGTGTTATTATTTTATTAGGTTTATAATGCAGTTTAGCAAATGTTTTTGTTCATTTAACTTAGTTTAATTATATATTCTATGTTGTGTGATTATTTTATTAGGTTTAAAATGCTGTTTAGCATTTAAAGTCTTTATTTCAAAGCTTTAAAAATAATGTATTAGGTGTTACTTATGACAATTTTGAGAGGGGCCTGGAACCTAACTTCCTCACTTCCCATTGACTTACATTATAAACTGGGTTTCAATTTACAATGGTTTCGATTTACAACCATTCCTTCTGGAACCTAACCCCCTGCGTAAACTGAGGGCTACCTGTACTGTGTATTTACTGTAAATATTTCACATTCCAATGTTCTTCACATAGGGAAATATGTTCTATGTATTTCTAAATATATATTCCTATATATATCTGTATATATATATATATATATATATATATATATATATATATATATATATATATAATCTATATATATTTATAGGTATAGATATTTATTGTACAAAAATTCCATCAGATCTATGTAGAAATATGTATTTATGAATAAATACAACATATTATGCTATGTAAAGAACATTAGAATGTGAAATATTCATATTTTCATGTTGGGTTAGCGCACATGAGAATATGATATCAGGTTTACGCGGGAGTAGGGTGGGTTTTTCCCCACTTCTTTTGCTCCATTGAGCTCTACGGGGGAATATATTAAACGCAGATATTCTAACTTCGTTTTTTGAGAGAATGGGGTCAGTGCCCAAGCAAAAAATGTACTTTCAACTTGCAATGCGAGTTCTACCTGACGACGCATGCAAAAAGCTTACTTCTAGCGAAATTAAAGGGACAGTCTACACCAGAATTTCTATTACTCATTTTGCATAACCAACACAGTTACTTTAATATACTTTTTACCTCTGTGATTACCTTATATTTAAGCCTCTGCAGACTGCCCTCTAATCTCAGGACATGCAGTTTAGCCAATAAGTGCAGACTCCTAAATAACTCCACGGGAGTGAGCACAATGTTATCTATATGACACACATGAACTAGTACTGTCTAACTGTCAAAAACTTTCAAAATGCTCTGAGCTAAGAGGCGGTTTTCACATGGTTTAGAAATCAGTTTGAGCCTACCTAGGTTTAGCTTTTTAAAAATACCCCCAAGGGAACAAAACAAATGTAATGATTAAAGTCAGTTGGAAAGTTGTTTAAAATTGCATGCCCTATCTGAATCATGAAAGTTTAATTCTGACTAGACTGTCCCTTTAAGAAAAAAAATGATCAAATTATTTAACTACAAAAATCCCCATAAACTTTAAATATATTTATTTGTTGATAAGTGATACATTTTCTAAAGGATTGTGATGAACCCCTTTATGTTAAATGAACATAAATGCCAAACTTACATTTTCATGATCTAGATAGAGCATGCAATTTTATGAGATTTTTTTCATTTACTTCTTTTATCAAATATACAACATTCTCTTTGTATACTAAGTTTAAAAGCATACCTAGGTAGGCTCAGGAGCAGCAATGCACTACTGGGAGCTAGCTGCTGACATATATGTGTCTTGTCATTGGCTTATCCAATGTGATCAGCTAGCAAAATTGAACTCCTAAAAAGGTAAAGTCTCTCTCAGGAGACACAAGAATTGCAGCTCCCGTGCAGAACACAGTCAGTGAGTGGATCTTGCAATTTCCTGCCTGGGAGCTGAAATGCTTGTGGTTCTTGTGTATAACTTTACCTATGTGTTTATTATGGCATTATTTCTTCTCTCTATGATGCTTTACATACATTTTAGTTTCTTATTTTTTACAAATTAATCTGGATGTCTTGCGGGGGTCATGACCCCTTAATGTATCTCTGGCCACAAGTTATGAGAAATATTTAAAGCTAAAATTGTTGCAGTGGGAGATCTGGATGCAACAAATTCTGTAGTGCCTAGGGCAGCACAACAGCTATACATGCCACTGAATATCTCTATAAAACTATCTCTATGCAGGGAATAGGAAGAGGTATCATGTCACAAATGCATTTGAAAAACTTTTGATAATGCATTGGAATGGCTTTGAATTTGGAAATCCTCTAAGAAAAATTAAACTAAATTTGAACAAGAATTATAATTAGACCTTCCATGTCAACAGAGGACCTTTAATTAACAATGAAATGTAAACACACCAGTGAGTGCCACCTATAGATATGCGAATATTTCGCAACATTCAAAATGTAAAATACATTTTTATGTATTTGTTTATCAAACATTATCACATTCTAATTTTGAATATTGGTGTTCAAATTTTAATTAACATTTGGTAATATTCGTTCGAATATTCAAATTTTATGTATGCTTTCTGTTAGTTATAACATTCGATTTAAAATTAATTTATGCAATTCGAAATTTCAACCTTTGATTTTGACTTAACTTATGTGAATCGAAATTTTGCAAATTCGATTTAGAATGTAATTCAAGTGAATCTAAAAAGTATTTCTAATCTACATAATTTTAATTTAGTATTCGAATTATGCAATATTCAAATTCAAAAGCAACATTAGAAATCAAGAGCAAAATTCAAAATTCAAAGCAACATTTGAAAATACAAAAAAAATAACATTTGATTTTCAAATATTAAAGAATTTTCATTCTTATGGATATTCGATTGTATAAAGCAAATATCCATAGGAATATTTGTTCTACCGTTCAAATTTCAATTTAGCCACATTTGTCCATCCCTAGTGCCAACATACTTGTCTATTTTTTTAACTTTGTATGATGCTTTTTTCTATAATTGTTAACTGAATTCAAATACACAAATAATTGTGACCATAAAAATGAATGATAACCAAAATACCAAATGTTTTCAGGATAAAGGTGGTAAATGTGATTTTTTAAATTCATTTGTACACAAAATGTAGTAATAGTGTTTTTTGTTTAATCCAGAACTAAGGAATTTGGTGGTGCTATACAACTAAACGATGATAGTAATAATAATATTAACAATAAGGTATTTAAAGCAAAGATTAGCCCGAGGATAGTATAAAGGAGCATTTTTAAACATTTTATTAGTTGCTTAAATATTTAAAGGGACATTGTACACCATATTTTTCTTTGCATAAATGTTTGTAGATGATCCATTGATATAGCCCATCTAGGAGTGTTTTTATAAAAATGAATAGTTTTGCTTATTTTTTAAATAATATTGTGCTGATTTTCAGACTCCTACCCAAGCCCCAAAGTTTTAGGTATACGGACACCAGACTGCTTTTGTTTGTATAATGGGAATTTTCATATGCGGGGTAGGGGAGGAGTCTGCTATCAGACCCATTCAGTGGGTGTCCCAGGCTAATCTTATCAGTAGTTTTAAATTGGGAGCTTCAAAGTAAGTTTTTCAAGGTATCTGTGCATATTATTCTTTATAGTGGTGTCTATTACATGCAGTTATATGTAAATTAGTGTATTACTGCCCCTTTAATCTCTGAGGATTGTTAATATTAAAGAGACTTTAAACCCTGTGAGATATTTACTTTATACGCTTATTTATAACTGTTACTTACTGGCCTCAGCAGGGAATATGAGATAGGAATATCAGGCTTTTAAATATAGGATAACAAAGTTACAACGTGGTGTTTCCCATTACTTTATAAAAATTAAGAAGGATTTGAGGAAACAGTAAATAATGAAAGTATATAGCAATTTGTTTTTCTACACATTAAACACATAATTAAACTATTTCTGTTACAACCTAAAAGTGTTTAATGTCCCTTTAAAGGGACACTGAATCAAAATGAAACTTTCATTATTCAGATAGAGCATCCCATTTTAAACAACTCTCCAATTTACTTCCATTAACAAAATGTGCACAGTCTTTTTATATTTAAAAGTTTTGAGTCACCAGCTCCTACTGAGCATGTGCAAGAATAAGTGTGTATGCATTTGTGAATGGCTGATGGCTGTCACATGGTACGTGTATGCATTTGTTATTGGTGGCTGTCACATGGTACAGGGGGAGTGGAAAAAAACATAACTTTTAAAATTGTCAGAAAAAAATATCTACTACTCATTTAAAGTTCAGACTAAGTGCTATTGCATTGTCTTGTTATCTTGCATTTGTTGATTATGCAAATCTATTGTGTTGACTGGTCCTTTAAAGGGATAGTAAAGTCAAAATTAAACTTCAATGATTCAGACAGAGTATGTCACTTCTATTTTCAAATGTTGTCTGGTATCCACTGTTGAAAAAGAATATGCACCCATCCTACACTAGTGGGAGCTAGCTTGTGATTGGTGCCTGCACACATTTGTCTCTTATGATTGGCTGTTTAGCTAGCTCTCAGAAGCGCTTTGCTTTTACTTCAGCAATGGATATCAAGGGTATGAAGCACATTTGATAATAAAAGTAAATATGAAAGTTGTTTAAAATTGTATGTTTGTTCCAAATCCTGAAAGAATAAAAATCAGTTTCATGTTCCTTTAACCATCAGAGGTCAAACAATGCATTTGCCAACCCTCTGGGATACTCTACCTTCTTGGAAATTGTTTCAGGTGGTACATCTCTTCGACCCAGTGCATACGGATTCCATTGACCTAGGGACATGTCTTCTTGTCCGTTGTCCAAGATGTTACTCTGCTGTGATGGAGTCTGTATTGTAAACATAAAGACAACTATAAATCTTTGTCTAATTAAAGACTCACTACTTTTTGGTAAGATTCACCTAAAGTAATAAAAATATCAAAACAAATATATATAGAAAATACTAATTACATTATATTTTACCTAACAATGTATGTTTTTTTATGACAAATCCATAATCAAATCTGATTGTGTTTGTTTATTTTAAATAAAATAGCACTTATAAAATAATCCACTGAATTTATTTCAAATACACTGAAATCTTCTATTGCACTTGCCATTGTCACATCTGCTAAAAGCCATTTTCAGCAATTCACCACACTTCTGTTTAGGTAATAAAAAAGTAATTTTAACCATGAAAGATTATCAGTAATAACCTTTTTAAGAGCACACTTAACATTCAAACCGTGAGACTCTGCAGCTGAAAATTCCTCATATATTATATGTCTGCTTAGCTATACCAATATATTCTTTAATTATTATAAACGGACTGTTTCGTGAACTACAAGGTTCTCCTATAAAAATTGTACATTATGTATATTACAAACTCATGATATATTTTCATTTACTGTAGGGTTCAACTTAAAAAGGTACTTTATCATATCTCCCAACTGTCCCGGATATTGCAGGATTGTCAAGAATTTCAAAGTACCTCCCGTCAGGGCAATTGTCCCAGTTTCCAGGGACAGCCCTGTCTCTGCCTATGGCACAGCTGGCTCCCCCAACCCGACTCATGCCCCCCTCACCCGTCCTCCTACGGGCCCTTGAATACTGTCACAATGAGTTCCCTTCACCCCCATATATCCTGAGAAATGTTGGCAGGTATGCTTCATGTATATTGAAATTTTCAAATATATGTGCATTAAAGGGATATGAAACCAAACATTATTCTTTCATGATTCAGATAGAGTCATTTTAAACAACTTAATAATTTACTTCAATTATCAATTTTTCTTCATTGTCTTGCTATCTTTTGTTGAAAAGCTGGAACAGCACAGGTACCGGCCCATTTCTGGGGCACTATAAGGCAGCAGTTTTGTAAGAATGCTATCCATTTGCACGAGCACTATTTCCTGCCATGTAGTGCTCTAGATGACTACTTAGGTATCTCATCAACAAAGAATACCTTGGGAGCGAAGCAAATTTGATAATAGAAGTAAATGAAATGCTCTGTTTGAATAACAAAATAAAATGTTGGGTTCCATAGCCTTTTAACCTATTAAGGGCTAGATAACAAGTGGTGCACTAAGTGTAATGCACGAGCGAAAAGGGTTTTAATCACGGCTCTTTGTGCATGTCAGAATTAGAACGCGTATTTAAGGTTAAAATTAAACGCGTTTGCTTGAGCACAGCTGAATTTAACATTCGTTGCAAAAAAGCAACTTTAGAGATCTGGTTAACTGTTACGCTCGACTAAAAAGTGGCACAAAACGCATGAAGATTATATTTAAAAGTACAGTTACACTAATAATAACACTATCTGATAAAAATACACATCCTATATTATAAAAGGCCAAGTGTGTTTGTCCGAAGCTGTCATACGCAGTAGAGACAAACACACTTGGCCTTGAGATAGGGAGTGCGAGGTACACAAACAGCTGTGAGGTCTGGGGAGCGCGAGGTAAGCTACTCAACAGCTGTGAGGTCTGCGAGGGGTGTGGCCGGGCATCGTGAGGGGCGTGGCCGGGCGGGTGTCGCCACAATGGGGCGTGGCCGGGCGGGGTCCCGCGATGTGAAGACAGAGCCAGAGAGGGAGCAGGAGAGGGGGGGGGGGGAGAAGGGCCAAAGAGGGGGGGAGAAGGGCCAAAGAGGGGGGGAGCACAAAAGAAGGGGGGGGAGCCAAAGTGAAGGGGGGGGAGCCAAAGAGAAGGGGGGGGAGCCAAAGAGAAGGGGGGGGGGAGCCAAAGAGAAGGGGGGGGGAGAGCCAAAGAGAAGGGGGGGGGGGAGAGCCAAAGAGAAGGGGGGGGGAGAGCCAAAGAGAAGGGGGGGGGAGAGCCAAAGAGAAGGGGGGGGAGAGCCAAAGAGAAGGGGGGGAGAGCCAAAGAGAAGGGGGGGAGAGCCAAAGAGAAGGGGGGGAGCCAAAGAGAAGGGGGGGGAGAGTCAAAGAGAAGGGGGGGGGAGAGCCAAAGAGAAGGGGGGGGAGAGCCAAAGAGAAGGGGGGGGGGGAAGAGCCAAAGAGAAGGGGGGGGGGGAGAACCAAAGAGAAGGGGGGGAGAGCCAAAGAGAAGGAGGGGGGAGAGCCAAAGAGAAGGGGGGGGAGAGCCAAAGAGAAGGGGGGGGGGAGCCAAAGAGAAGGGGGGGGAGAGCCAAAGAGAAGGGGGGGGGAGCCAAAGAGAAGGGGGGGAGCCAAAGAGAAGGGGGGGAGAGCCAAAGAGAAGGGGGGGAGAGCCAAAGAGAAGGGGGGGGGGGAGAGCCAAAGAGGGGGGAGAGAGAGAGCCAAAGAGGAAAAAGAGCCAAAAAGGAGAGAGAGCCAAAGAGGGGGGAGAGAGAGCCAAAGAGGGGGGAGAGAGAGCCAAAGAGGGGGGGGGGGAGAGCCAAAGAGGGGGGGAGAGCCAAAGAGGGGGGGAGAGCCAAAGAGCGGGGGGGGGAGAGCCAAAGAGGGGGGGGAGAGAGCCAAAGAGAGGGGGAGAGAGCCAAAGGGGGGGGGGAGAGATAAAGGGGGGGGGGAGCCAAAGAGGGGGGAGAGAGAGAACCAAAGAGGAGAGCAAAAGAGGGGAGAGAGACAAAGAGGGGGGGCAGAACCAAAGGGGGGGGGCAGAACCAAAGAGGGGGGGGCAGAGCCAAAGAGGGGGGGGAGCCAAAGAGGGGGGGGGGAGCCAAAGAGGGGGGGAGAGCCAAAGAGGGGGGGAAAGAGCCAAAGGGGGGGAGAGCCAAAGGCGGGGGAGAGAGCCAAAGGGGGGGGAGCCAAAGGCGAGGGAGAGAGCCAAAGGTAGGGGGGAGAGACAAAGGGGGGGAGAGAGCCAAAGGGGAGAGAGAGAGCCAAAGAGGAGAGAGCCAAAGAGGGGGGGGAGAGAGCCAAAGAGGGGGGGGAGAGCCAAAGAGGGGGGAGGAGAGCCAAAGAGGGGGGGGGGGAGAGAGCCAAAGAGGCGGGAGAGAACAAAAGAGAAGGGAGAGAACAAAAGAGGGGGGAGAGAGAGAGCCAAAGAGGGGAGAGAGAGAGCAAAAGAGGGGAGAGAGAAAGCAAAGGAGAGGGGGGAGAGAAAGCAAAAGAGAGGGGGGAAGAGAGAGCAAAAGAGAGGGGGGAGAGTGCAAGGGGTGGAACCGCTGTACTGCAAAAAATGGCCCGTGTACACAGGCTTTAGTACTAGTGTATACATAAATAGACACATATATAAGTGCATTGGAGCCCTTTGCATTCAAGTAGATGAAAACATGTAAATGCATATTTATGCAATATTTATATTTAATAAAGTGTTTATGTATTTAATGTAAATATTTCACATTTCAATGTTCTTCACATAAGGGAATATGCTCTAAGTATTTATAAATATATATTCTTATGTATATCTGAATATAGCTACACTTATATCTAATCATATATATATATATATATATATATATATATATATATATATACATATATATATATATATATAGGTATAGATATATATTTTACCAAAAAAACATCATATATATACATATATAAATATATAAATATATATGTATAAATATGTATTTATGAATAAATAGACCATATCCTTCTAAGTGAAGAACATTGGAATGTGAAATATTAATATTTCATGTTATCGCACTTGAAAAAACACGATTGGGTTTTCCACTTTTCATGCTCCATTTAAGTCTATAGAGGAATACGGGAACTTGGTTGTGATTTTCGAAGTTCATTTTTTTGCGCACATCGGGTTAGCGCTCATGTGTAAACTTTTTACTTTCAACATGTAATACGCAGGCTACCTGACATGCAAAATAAGCCTTCATCTAACGAGTTAATGTGTTTGCAGGAGTGATAAATAGCGATCCACTTGTAATCTATCCAGAGGGGATCACTAGTTAATGCATAGTTTGAAAATGCCTCCTCATTTGGCAAGAAAGTTTCATAACTAGACATGCAAGGAAAGATTAAAAATACCAAACATAGGCCTAGATTTGGAGTTTGGCGGTAGCCGTGAAAACCAGCGTTAGAGGCTCCTAACGCTGGTTTTAGGCTACCTCCGGTATTTGGAGTCATTAAAAAAGGGGTCTAACGCTCACTTTTCAGCCGCGACTTTTCCATACCGCAGATCCCCTTACGTCATTTGCGTATCCTATCTTTTCAATGGGATCTTTCTAACTCCGGTATTTAGAGTCGTGTCTGAAGTGAGCGTTAGAAATCTAACGACAAAACTCCAGCCGCAGAAAAAAGTCAGTAGTTAAGAGCTTTCTGGGCTAACGCCGGTTCATAAAGCTCTTAACTACTGTACTCTAAAGTACACTAACACCCATAAACTACCTATGTACCCCTAAACCGAGGCGCCGCCACTCAATTTAATTTTTTTAACCCCTAATCTGCCACCCGCCACCTACGTTATCCTTATGTACCCCTAATCTGCTGCCCTAACATCGCCGACCCCTATATTATATTTATTAACCCCTAACCTGCCCCCCACAACGTCGCAGCCAGCTACCTACAATAATTAACCCCTAATCTGCCGACCGCAAAGAGCCGCTACCTACATTATAGCTATGCACCCCTAATCTGCTGCCCCTAACACCGCCGACCCCTATATTATATTTATTAACCCATAATCTGCCCCCCTCAACGTCGCCTCCACCTGCCTACACTTATTAACCCCTAATCTGCCGAGCGGACCTGAGCGCTACTATAATAAAGTTATTAACCCCTAATCCGCCTCACTAACCCTATAATAAATAGTATTAACCCCTAATCTGCCCTCCCTAACATCGCTGACACCTAACTTCAAACATTAACCCCTAATCTGCCGACCGGAGCTCACCGCTATTCTAATAAATGTATTAAGCCCTAACGCTAAGTCTAACCCTAACACTAACACCCCCCTAAGTTAAATATAATTTTAATCTAACAAAATAAATTAACTCTTATTAAATAAATTATTCCTATTTAAAGCTAAATACTTACCTGTAAAATAAACCCTAATATAGCTACAATATAAATTATAATTACATTGTAGCTATTTTAGGATTTATATTTATTTTACAGGCAACTTTGTAATTATTTTAACCAGGTACAATAGCTATTAAATAGTTAAGAACTATTTAATAGTTACCTAGTTAAAATAATTACAAAATTACCTGTAAAATAAATCCTAACCTAAGTTACAATTAAACCTAACACTACACTATCAATAAATTAATTAAATAAAATACCTACAATTACCTACAATTAAACTTAACACTACACTATCAATAAATTAATTAAATACAATACCTACAAATAACTACAATGAAATAAACTAACTAAAGTACAAAAAATAAAAAAGAATTAAGTTACAAAAAATAAAAAAATATTTACAAACATAAGAAAAATATTACAACAATTTTAAACTAATCACACCTACTCTAAGCCCCCTAATAAAATAACAAAGCCCCCCAAAATAAAAAAATGCCCTACCCTATTCTAGATTACTAAAGTTCAAAGATCTTTTACCTTACCAGCCCTGAACAGGGCCCTTTGCGGGGCATGCCCCAAGAAGTTCAGCTCTTTTGCCTGTAAAAAAAAAAACATACAATACCCCCCCCCCCAACATTACAACCCACCACCCACATACCCCAAATCTAACCCAAACCCCCCTTAAATAAACCTAACACTAAGCCCCTGAAGATCTCCCTACCTTGAGTCGTCTTCACCCAGCCGTGCCAAATTCTTCATCCAAGCGGAGCAAGAAGAGGTCCTCCATCCGGTAGAAGTCTTCATCCAAGCGGGGCAGAAGAGGTCTTCCATCCGATTGAAGTCTTCATCCAAGCGGGATCTTCTATCGTCATCCATCCGGAGCGGAGCAGCAGGATCCTGAAGACCTCCGACGCGGAACATCCATCCTGGCCGACGACTGAACGACGAATGACGGTTCCTTTAAATAACGTCATCCAAGATGGCGTCCCTCGAATTCCGATTGGCTGATAGGATTCTATCAGCCAATCGGAATTAAGGTAGGAATATTCTGATTGGCTGATGGAATCCAATCAGCCAATCAGATTGATCTTGATTCTGATTGGCTGATTCCATCAGCCAATCAGAATATTCCTACCTTAATTCCGATTGGCTGATAGAACCCTATCAGCCAATCGGAATTCGAGGGACGCCATCTTGGATGACGTCCCTTAAAGGAACCGTCATTCTTCAGTTGGACGTCACCGGATGAAGATGGGTCCGCGGTGGAGGTCTTCAGGATGGAGCCGGTCCTCATTGGATGAAGATAGAAGATGCCGCTTGGAAGATGATGGTTGCCGGTCCGGATCTACTCTTCTTCCCGGATAGGATGAAGACTTTGGAGCCTCTTCTGGACCTCTTCAGCCACCAGATGATGGATCGCCAGCCCCCGCTTGGGTTGGATGAAGATTTTGGAGCCAGGACCGATCAGTGAACCTGGTATGGTGAAGACAAGGTAGGATGATCTTCAGGGGCTTAGTGTTAGGTTTATTTAAGGGGGGTTTGGGTTAGATTAGGGGTATGTGGGTGGTGGGTTGTAATGTTGGGGGGGGGTATTGTATGTTTTTTTTTACAGGCAAAAGAGCTGAACTTCTTGGGGCATGCCCCGCAAAGGGCCCTGTTCAGGGCTGGTAAGGTAAAAGAGCTTTGAACTTTAGTAATTTAGAATAGGGTAGGGCATTTTTTTTATTTTGGGGGGCTTTGTTATTTTATTAGGGGGCTTAGAGTAGGTGTAATTAGTTTAAAATTGTTGTAATATTTTTCTTATGTTTGTAAATATTTTTTTATTTTTTGTAACTTAGTTCTTTTTTATTTTTTGTACTTTAGTTAGTTTATTTCATTGTAGTTATTTGTAGATATTGTATTTAATTAATTTCGTTAGATTTAAATTATATTTAACTTAGGGGGGTGTTAGGGTTAGACTTAGCTTTAGGGGTTAATACATTTATTAGAATAGCGGTGAGCTCCAGTCGACAGATTAGGGGTTAATAATTGAAGTTAGGTGTCGGCGATGTTAGGGAGGGCAGATTAGGGGTTAATACTATTTATTATAGGGTTAGTGAGGCGGATTTGGGGTTAATAACTTTATTATAGTAGCGCTCAGGTCCGCTCGGCAGATTAGGGGTTAATAAGTGTAGGCAGGTGGAGGCGACGTTGAGGGGGGCAGATTAGGGTTAATAAATATAATATAGGGGTCGGCGGTGTTAGGGGTAGCAGATTAGGGGTACATAGGGATAATGTAAGTAGCGGCGGTTTACGGAGCGGCAGATTAGGGGTTAATAATAATATGCAGGGGTCAGCGATAGCGGGAGCGGCAGAATAGGGGTTAATAAGTGTAAGGTTAGGGGTGTTTAGACTCGGGGTACATGTTAGAGTGTTAGTTGCAGACGTAGGAATTGTTTCCCCATAGGAAACAATGGTGCTGCGTTAGGAGCTGAACGCGGCTTTTTTGCAGGTGTTAGGTTTTTTTTCAGCTCAAACAGCCCCATTGTTTCCTATGGGGGAATCGTGCACGAGCACGTTTTTGAGGCTGGCCGCGTCCGTAAGCAACTCTGGTATCGAGAGTTGCAGTTGCGTTAAATATGCTCTACGCTCCTTTTTTGGAGCCTAACGCAGCCTTTCTGTGGACTCTCAATACCAGAGTTATTTTTATGGTGCGGCCAGAAAAAAGCCAGCGTTAGCTACGCGGGTCCTTAACGACAAAACTCTAAATCTAGCCGATATTTTATTCCCAATAAAAAAAAACTTTTTACTGAGTTATATTAACTGCTCTTCATCCCAGTACACAATATATAATCCAGAAATGATCCAGTTTATAAGTTCACACTGCAATAGCTTTTGGCAGTTTTAAACCTGCAAATTATTGCTCAAGGGTGCATGCATAATGCTTGTCAATCCAACAGGTATATTGTCATAGAAGGTATGTGCAAGCTTTGTCTGTCTCATATACCTTATAGCCAACATGTGTGCACAGTTACTGTGACAATATGCCTGTAAGACTGGCAGGTATAATACCCACACAAGCTGGCACTTGATTACTGTAGGCTTAAAATGGCAAAAAAGGTATTATATTTAATTTATGCAAATATACTGCAAAATTGTAATTTATGTAAATTTTATAATTGTATGCAAACACTAATGCGCAAAATCTAACAGACTATGGGTCAGATTACAAGTGGAGCAGTATTTATCGCTTCCACTCGCTTGCTAACTCCACTAGAAGTAAGCTTTTCGCATGTGTCGGGTAGCGCTCGTATTGCAAGTTAAAAGTAAAATTTTTCACTTGCTTGCTAACCCGATGCGAAAAAGCCGAAGTTAGAATACTGCCATCACGTTAATGTATTCCCCCACAGAAGTAAAATAACCACAAAAAGTGGAAAAACAAACAAAAAACCTACTCGCGCACAAACCCGATGATCGCATATTCTCAAGTGCACTAACCTGACATGAAAATATTAATATTTTACATTCCAATATATATATGAATATCTATTTATAAATACTTGGAACATATTCTGCTATGTGCAGAACATTTAAATGTGAAATAATTACAGTAAACACTTTAACACTTTATTAAATATGAATATTGCATAAAATGATTATATATGTTTTCATCTACTTGACTGCAATGGGCTCCGATGCAATTATGTATATGTATACATATGTATTCCTTAGCCTGCCTTTTTCTTTCTTTTGTCTGAGATCTTATATATTTGAGTCCTTACAATTTTTTTGTGCACTATTTTTTTAAACATTTTTTTATTAGATGGTGTTATTATAAGTGTAACTGTACTTTTAAATATATTTTTTATGTGTTTTGCGACACTTTTTTGTTTTGACGAAACAGTTAACCAGAGCTCTGAGGACGCATTATCATGACGCTCATTAACTTCAATTGCGCTCATGTGATTGCGTTTACTTTCAACTTATAATACAAACGCTACATGCGACGTACGCAAACAGCTGCAATGACCCAATATTGCTCGTGCGTAACAGCGCGCCACTTGTAATCTCGCCCTTAGAGTTGCAAATTGTGAAAATAACGTGCAATAACTGTCACTGACATTTAGTAATTTTTATATATATATATGAACAGTCTGTGTGTGTGTCTATATATACATCAGTAAATATAGTAAATGAGAAAGAAACAAATTGCTACCAAAAAACTTTATTATCAATAACTATATATATATTGAAAATGGAGCAGAAATTAATAAAAATAAGACTTTACCAGTCAATCATGCCATTATATGTAACTTGTCTGGCTGTCTATGAATCTGTTGTATTCAATGAAAATGAAAGTTGTTAATGCCATAAATTTTGGAATGTCTAGGCACTGTGGTAACCTAGTTGGGCCTCTCAGTAGTCTTTAAATTTTCCAATATTCTTGTCTTCGGAAATCTTTTGTATGCTGTGTGTATTTCACCTTACAAGCTAGTAAATAATATATTTAAAGGGACAGTCGAGTCAAAACTAAACTTTCAGGATTCAGATAGGGCATGCAATTTTAAACAACTTTCCAATTTACTTTTATCATCAAATTTGCTTTGTTCTCTTGGTATTATTTGCTAAAAGATAAACCTAGGTAGGTTCATATGCTAATGTCTAAGCCCTTGAAGGCCGCCTCCTATCTCAGTACATTTTTACAGTTTTTCACAGCTAGACAGCATTAGTTCATGTGTGCCATATAGATAACATTGCGCTCACTCCCGTGGAGTTATTTATGAGTCAGCACAAAAATGCAAGTCTGTCAAAAGAACTGAAATAAGGGGGCAGTCTGCAGGGGCTTAGATACAAGGTAATCACAGAGGTACAAAAGTGTATTAATATAACAGTGTTGGTTATGCAAAACTGAGGAATGGGTAATAAACAGATTAAGTATCTTTTTAGACAATACAAATTTTGGAGTAGACTGTCCCTTTAAACGTTTCTGGTTGCAGTAGATGCAAATGTGTTTCCCAACAGGCTTTGCATATAGAACTCAAATATCTACAGAACCCCAGGTCTATCCACTACTGATTCATTATAAAATGTGCCATTAAAGTTGCCCACTTAACCACAGGTCTATAAACATGTTAACCCTTTCTAATATATGAATTAAATAAAATTGGAAAAGAAACCCTAAAAAAGTTACCTATCTTAAACTATTTGAAGGAGTTGTTGTAATATACATATGTATACTGGTGCTATCAGCAAGAACAGCCTTGTCCTCATTACATAGTACACAAATACATACATTCTTCCCATGACATAACCTCTTTTCTTTCATGATTCATTGTTCTTTTCGGTGCACATGACTGAAGCATAATATGGAGCAGTTTTATACCTATGTAATACATTTCCAAGAACACTAGGTGGCAGCATTTTTTCCTTTCATATACTGCTCAAGAAATGTGCACATTACCTACCTAGGTACCTCTTCCACAAAGAATACCGTGATAACAAATTAAATTTGATAACAAAAGTAAATTGGATTTTTTTTAAAAATTGTATGCTCTTTCTTAAAACTTTAATCTGGTTATAATGAACACTAAGCTCCTCCAAGATTCCTCTAAACTCAGAAAAAGGGTGATATACAGGCAGTCCTCGGGTTACAGACATCCGACTTAAGTACAACGCGTACTTACATACAGAGAAAATAGAGCTTTATCGACAATCCTTCTTTCCAGGATAATCCAAAATACTGAAAATCCAATAGTAACAAGGACAGAAAGTGATGTGAAATTTTCTGAACAGGGGCACAGATAGCAAAACAAACTTTATCCTATGCTATCCAAAACAAAAACAAAATGTTTGGCTAGAGTTTCACCTAAAAAAAGTGCCTGTTCCAATTTACATACAAATTCAACTTAAGAACAAACCTACAGAACCTATCTTGTTCGTAACCTGGGGACTGCCTGTAATTCTTATAAATTGTCCTTATGAAATTGCTCTTATAATACGGGATGGGTAAATTTTGTTACCTGTCATAAAAGAAACAAAACCCATAATTTTTCTTTCATGATCAGCTAGAGCATACAATTTTAGACAACTTTCAAATTTTCTTCTATGATCAATTTTGCTTAAAGGGACAGTCTAGACCAAAATAAACTTTCATGATTCAGATAGAGCATGTCATTTTAAACAATTTTCCAATTTACTTTTATCACCAATTTTGCTTTGTTCTCTTGGTATTCTTAGTTGAAAGCTTAACCTAGGAGGTTCATATGCTAATTTCTTAGACCTTGAAGGCCACCTCTTTTCAGAATGCATTTTAACAGTTTTTCACCACTAGAGGGTGTTAGTTCACGTATTTCATATAGATAACACTGTGCTCGTGCACGTGAAGTTATCTGGGAGCAGGCACTGATTGGCTAAACTGCAAGTCTGTCAAAAGAACTGAAATAAAGGGGCAGTTTGCAGAGGCTTAGATACAAGATAATCACAGAGGTTAAAAGTAAATTAATATAACTGTGTTGGTTATGCAAAACTGTGAAATGGGTAATAAAGGGATTATCTATCTTTTAAAACAATAAAAATTCTGGTGTAGACTGTCCCTTTAATTCTCTTGTATCCTTTATTGAAGGAGCAGCAATGCACTACTGGGAGCTAGCTAAAAACATTTGTAAGCCAATGATAAGAGGTTTATATGTGCAGCCACCAATCAGCCGTCAACACCCAGCTCATGAGCCTACCTAGGTATGCTTTTCAACATAGGATACAAAGTGAACAAAGAAAATTAGATAAAATAAGTAAATTGGAAAGCTGCTCTTTTTAAATCATTAAAGAAAACGTTTCATGTCCCTTTAATTGTCTCAATAAGATATTTTAGTTCTACTATTTCATATGGTCACATCCAAAAATCTAGTGATATTTTCTGAAACTTTGTACAGAAACTGTGGTTGTTACAATTTAGCTGTTGATAGAATAATAAAAGCAGTTTTATTTGGGGTGAACACGGCTCAAGGTAGGGAGATCTTCAGGGGGGTAGTGTTAGGTTTATTTAAGGGGGGTTTGGGTTAGAGTAGGGGTATGTGGGTGGTGGGTTGTAATGTTGGGGGTGGTATTGTGTTTTTTTTTACAGGCAAAAGAGCTGATTACTTTGGGGCATGCCCCGCAAAAAGCCCTTTTAAGGTCTGGTAATAGAGCTGTTAACTTTCGTAATTTAGATTAGGGTAGGGAAATGTTTTTATTTTGGGGGGCTTTGTTATTTTATTAGGGGGCTTAGAGTAGGTGTAATTATCTTAAAATTCTTGCAATCTTTTTTTATTTTTTGTAATTTAGTGTTTGTTTTTTTGTAATTTAGTTTAGTTTATTTAATTGTAGGTAATTGTAGGTAATTTATTTAATTATAGTGTAGTGTTAGGTTTAATTGTAACTTAGGTTAGGATTTATTTTACAGGTAATTTTGTAATTATTTTAACTATGTAGCTATTAAATAGTAAATAACTATTTAATAGCTATTGTACCTGGTTAAAATAAATACAAAGTTGCCTGTAAAATAAATATAAATCCTAAAATAGCTACAATATAATTATTCGTTATATTGTAGCTATATTAGGGTTTATTTTACAGGTAAGTATTTAGTTTTAAATAGGAATACTTTAGTTAATAAGATTTAATTTATTTTGTTCGATTAAAATTATATTTAACTTAGGGGGTGTTAGGGTTAGACTTAGCTTTAGGGGTAACTATATTTATTAGAGTAGCGGCGAGGTCCGGTCGGCAGATTAGGGGTTAATAAGTGTAGGTAAGGTAGCAGCGACGTTTGGGGGGGCAGATTAGGGGTTAATAAATATAATATAGGTGTCGTCAATGTTAGGGGCAGCAGATTAGGGGTACATAGGGATAATGTAGGTTGCGGCGGTGTCCGGAGCGGCAGATTAGGGGTTAAATGTGTAATGCAGGTGTCAGCGATAGCGGGGGCGGCAGATTAGGGGTTAATAAGTGTAAGGTTAGGGGTCTTTAAACTCGGGGTACATGTTAGGGTGTTAGGTGCAGACTTAGAAACTGTTTCCCCATAGGAAACAATGGGGCTGCGTTAGGAGCTTAAAGCTGCTTTTTTGCTGGTGTTAGGTTTTTTTTCAGCCCAAACTGCCCCATTGTTTCCTATGGGGGAATCGTGCACAAGCACGTTTTTCCAGCTAGCCGCTACCATAAGCAACGCTGGTATTGAGGGTTGAAGTGGCAGTAAATATGCCTTTACGCTCCCTTTTTGGAGCCTAACGCAGCCCTTCAGAGAACTCTAAATACCAGCATTGTTTAGAAGCAGCGCTAGAAAAAAAAGACGCGTAGCTAACGCACCCCTTCGGCCGCAAAACTCTAAATCTAGGCGTTAGTGTTCTTAGTGTTCTGGAGCTTACTTTAACCATGTGTTTAATCTATTTGCAGGGGCATATTTTTATATGCACACTTTCAGAGGCACCAGCGTGTGCATATTTAAATAATGGATGTGAATTGGAAAGTTGTTTAAAATTGCATTCTATTTCTGAAATAACTTTAATTATGTTCAAATGGCTTAATAAAAGACAAATAATTTCCTGTCTCTATTATGTACTCAGCTATTAGGAACTGTACACTGATTCATCCTTTACCCATTTATAGAAGATAGCACATCATGAAATAATTACTTTAACTGTCATTTTTTTTCTTAGAAAAGTTCTGTTTTTCAGTAAATCCTTCTTTATCCCTATCTTCAAGTTATTTTTGTAATGCAAATTACTTATATGAATCACCTATTGCATTATTGATTGCAGTCTGACAAGTGTGTCCCTGACAGTCAGTTACAGATGTCGCCCACCAACGCACAACATTAGGAAAATCTTATGTTGCTGGGAGATGTACAGGGGCTCTGGCCTGTATGGGGTTACAATGATAGATTTCTTATGTCTCTGAGTCTATGTCAATATGCCACTTTGTGCAACATTATATATTATACTAAACTGTTGCTTTATATGAAGATTGTTTATATTGTATATATAATTAAAGGTGCACTCTAAGATCATGAAAATGTTTCTTTTATGATTCAGATAGAGCATGCAATTTTAAATAACTTTCTAATTTACTTCTATTATCATTTTTTCTTCGTTCTCTTGGTATCTTTTGTTGAAATGCAGGGACGTATGCCTAGGAGCACTATATGGCAGCAGTTTTGCAAGAATGTTATCCAATTGCCAGAGCACTAGATGACAGCATTATTTACTGCCATGTAACGCTCAAGAGGCCTACCTAGGTATCTATTCTACACAGACTATCATGGGATGGAAGCAAATTTGATAATATAAGAACATTTGAAACTTTTTTTAAAATGGTAAGCTCTGTCTGAATCACAAAAGAACATTTTGGGGTTTCATATTCTTTTTAAAATGTCCTTATGTGTTAGAACACTGTATTATTAAAGGACCGGTCAACACAGTAGATTTGCAAAATCAACCAATGCAAGATAACAAGACAATGCAATAGCACTTAGTCTGAACTTCAAATGAATCGTAGATTTTTTTTCTGACAATTTTAAAAGTTATGTCTTTTACCACTCCCCCTGTACCATGTGAAAGCCATCTGCCAATCACAAATGCATACACGTACCATGTGACAGTTATCAGTCATTCACAAATGCATACACACTTTCCTTTCATGTAATTAGCAAGAGTCCATGAGCTAGTGACGTATGGGATATACATTCCTACCAGGAGGGGCAAAGTTTCCCAAACCTCAAAATGCCTATAAATACACCCCTCACCACACCCACAATTCAGTTTTACAAACTTTGCCTCCGATGGAGGTGGTGAAGTAAGTTTGTGCTAGATTCTACGTTGATATGCGCTCCGCAGCAAGTTGGAGCCCGGTTTTCCTCTCAGCGTGCAGTGAATGTCAGAGGGATGTGAGGAGAGTATTGCCTATTTGAATGCAGTGATCTCCTTCTAAGGAGTCTATTTCATAGGTTCTCTGTTATCGGTCGTAGAGATTCATCTCTTACCTCCCTTTTCAGATCGACGATATACTCTTATATATACCATTACCTCTGCTGATTCTCGTTTCAGTACTGGTTTGGCTATCTGCTATATGTAGATGAGTGTCCTGGGGTAAGTAAATCTTTTTTTCTGTGACACTCCTAGCTATGGTTGGGCACTTTATTTATAAAGTTCTAAATATATGTATTCAAACATTTATTTGCCTTGACTCAGAATGTTCAACTTTCCTTATTTTCAGACAGTCAGTTTCATATTTGGGATAATGCATTTTAATTTAACATTTTTCTTACCTTAAAATTTGACTTTTTCCCTGTGGGCTGTTAGGCTCGCGGGGGCTGAAAATGCTTCATTTTATTGCGTCATTCTTGGCGCGGACTTTTTTGGCGCAAAAATTCTATTTCCGTTTCCGGCGTCATACGTGTCGCCGGAAGTTGCGTCATTTTTTTGACGTTATTTTGCGCCAAAAATGTCGGCGTTCCGGATGTGGCGTCATTTTTGGCGCCAAAAAAGCATTTAGGCGCCAAATAATGTGGGCGTCTTATTTGGCGCGAAAAAATATGGGCGTCACTTTTGTCTCCACATTATTTAAGTCTCATTTTTTATTGCTTCTGGTTGCTAGAAGCTTGTTCTTTGGCATTTTTTCCCATTCCTGAAACTGTCATTTAAGGAATTTGATCAATTTTGCTTTATATATATGTTGTTTTTTCTCTTACATATTGCAAGATGTCTCACGTTGCATCTGAGTCAGAAGATACTACAGGAAAATCGCTGTCAAGTGCTGAGTCTACCAAAGCTAAGTGTATCTGCTGTAAACTTTTGGTAGCTATTCCTCCAGCTGTTGTTTGTATTGATTGTCATGACAAACTTGTTAAAGCAGATAATATTTCCTTTAGTAAAGTACCATTGCCTGTTGCAGTTCCTTCAACATCTAAGGTGCAGAATGTTCCTGATAATATAAGAGATTTTGTTTCTGAATCCATAAAGAAGGCTATGTCTGTTATTTCTCCTTCTAGTAAACGTAAAAAATCTTTTAAAACTTCTCTCCCTACAGATGAATTTTTAAATAAACATCATCATTCTGATTCTGATGATTCCTCTGGTTCAGAGGATTCTGTCTCAGAGGTTGATGCTGATAAATCTTCATATTTATTTAAAATGGAATTTATTCGTTCTTTACTTAAAGAAGTACTAATTGCTTTAGAAATAGAGGATTCTGGTCCTCTTGATACTAATTCTAAACGTTTAGATAAGGTATTTAAAGCTCCTGTGGTTATTCCAGAAGTTTTTCCTGTTCCTAATGCTATTTCTGCAGTAATTTCCAAAGAATGGGATAATTTGGGTAATTCATTTACTCCTTCTAAACGTTTTAAGCAATTATATCCTGTGCCGTCTGACAGATTAGAATTTTGGGACAAGATCCCTAAAGTTGATGGGGCTATTTCTACCCTTGCTAAACGTACTACTATTCCTACGTCAGATGGTACTTCGTTTAAGGATCCTCTAGATAGGAAAATTGAGTCCTTTCTAAGAAAAGCTTATCTGTGTTCAGGTAATCTTCTTAGACCTGCTATATCTTTGGCTGATGTTGCTGCAGCTTCAACTTTTTGGTTGGAAACTTTAGCGCAACAAGTAACACATCGTGATTCTCATGATATTATTATTCTTCTTCAGCATGCTAATAATTTTATCTGTGATGCCATTTTTGATATTATCAGAGTTGATGTCAGGTTTATGTCTCTAGCTATTTTAGCTAGAAGAGCTTTATGGCTTAAAACTTGGAATGCTGATATGGCTTCTAAATCAACTTTACTTTCCATTTCTTTCCAGGGTAACAAATTATTTGGTTCTCAGTTGGATTCCATTATTTCAACTGTTACTGGTGGGAAAGGAACTTTTTTACCACAGGATAAAAAATCTAAAGGTAAAAACAGGGCTAATAATCGTTTTCGTTCCTTTCGTTTCAACAAAGAACAAAAGCCTGATCCTTCATCCTCAGGAGCAGTTTCAGTTTGGAGACCATCTCCAGTCTGGAATAAATCCAAGCCAGCTAGAAAGGCAAAGCCTGCTTCTAAGTCCACATGAAGGTGCGGCCCTCATTCCAGCTCAGCTGGTAGGGGGCAGGTTACGTTTTTTCAAGGAAATTTGGATCAATTCTGTTCACAATCTTTGGATTCAGAGCATTGTTTCAGAAGGGTACAGAATTGGTTTCAAGTTGAGACCTCCTGCAAAGAGATTTTTTCTTTCCCGTGTCCCAGTAAATCCAGTAAAAGCTCAAGCATTTCTGAAATGTGTTTCAGATCTAGAGTTGACTGGAGTAATTATGCCAGTTCCAGTTCCGGAACAGGGGATGGGGTTTTATTCAAATCTCTTCATTGTACCAAAGAAGGAGAATTCTTTCAGACCAGTTCTGGATCTAAAAATATTGAATCGTTATGTAAGGATACCAACGTTCAAGATGGTAACTGTAAGGACTATCTTACCTTTTGTTCAGCAAGGGAATTATATGTCCACAATAGATTTACAGGATGCATATCTGCATATTCCGATTCATCCAGATCATTATCAGTTCCTGAGATTCTCGTTTCTGGACAAGCATTACCAGTTTGTGGCTCTGCCGTTTGGCCTAGCTACAGCTCCAAGAATTTTTACAAAGGTTCTCGGTGCCCTGCTGTCTGTAATCAGAGAACAGGGTATTGTGGTATTTCCTTATTTGGACGATATCTTGGTACTTGCTCAGTCTTTACATTTAGCAGAATCTCATACGAATCGACTTGTGTTGTTTCTTCAAGATCATGGTTGGAGGATCAATTTACCAAAAAGTTCTTTGATTCCTCAGACAAGGGTAACCTTTCTGGGTTTCCAGATGGATTCAGTGTCCATGACTCTGTCTTTAACAGACAAGAGACGTCTAAAGTTGATTACAGCTTGTGGAAACCTTCAGTCACAATCATTCCCTTCGGTAGCCTTATGCATGGAAATTCTAGGTCTTATGACTGCTGCATCGGACGCGATCCCCTTTGCTCGTTTTCACATGCGACCTCTTCAGCTCTGTATGCTGAAGCAATGGTGCAAGGATTACACGAAGATATCTCAATTAATATCTTTAAAACCGATTGTTCGACACTCTCTAACATGGTGGACAGATCACCATCGTTTAATTCAGGGGGCTTCTTTTGTGCTTCCGACCTGGACTGTAATTTCAACAGATGCAAGTCTCACAGGTTGGGGAGCTGTGTGGGGATCTCTGACGGCACAAGGAGTTTGGGAATCTCAGGAGGTGAGATTACCGATCAATATTTTGGAACTCCGTGCAATTTTCAGAGCTCTTCAGTTTTGGCCTCTTCTGAAGAGAGAATCGTTCATTTGTTTTCAGACAGACAATGTCACAACTGTGGCATACATCAATCATCAAGGAGGGACTCACAGTCCTCTGGCTATGAAAGAAGTATCTCGAATTTTGGTTTGGGCGGAATCCAGCTCCTGTCTAATCTCTGCGGTTCATATCCCAGGTGTAGACAATTGGGAAGCGGATTATCACAGTCGCCAAACGTTGCATCCGGGCGAATGGTCTCTTCACCCAGAGGTATTTCTTCAGATTGTTCAAATGTGGGAACTTCCAGAAATAGATCTGATGGCGTCCCATCTAAACAAGAAACTTCCCAGGTATCTGTCCAGATCCCGGGATCCTCAGGCGGAAGCAGTGGATGCATTATCACTTCCTTGGAAGTATCATCCTGCCTATATCTTTCCGCCTCTAGTTCTTCTTCCAAGAGTAATCTCCAAGATTCTGAAGGAATGCTCGTTTGTTCTGCTGGTAGCTCCGGCATGGCCTCACAGGTTTTGGTATGCGGATCTTGTCCGGATGGCCTCTTGCCAACCGTGGACTCTTCCGTTAAGACCAGACCTTCTGTCACAAGGTCCTTTTTTCCATCAGGATCTGAAATCCTTAAATTTAAAGGTATGGAGATTGAACGCTTGATTCTTGGTCAAAGAGGTTTCTCTGACTCTGTGATTAATACTATGTTACAGGCTCGTAAATCTGTATCTCGAGAGATATATTATAGAGTCTGGAAGACTTATATTTCTTGGTGTCTTTCTCATCATTTTTCCTGGCATTCTTTTAGAATACCGAGAATTTTACAGTTCCTTCAGGATGGTTTAGATAAGGGTTTGTCCGCAAGTTCTTTGAAAGGACAAATCTCTGCTCTTTCTGTTCTTTTTCACAGAAAGATTGCTATTCTTCCTGATATTCATTGTTTTGTACAAGCTTTGGTTCGTATAAAACCTGTCATTAAGTCAATTTCTCCTCCTTGGAGTTTGAATTTGGTTCTGGGAGCTCTTCAAGCTCCTCCGTTTGAACCTATGCATTTATTGGACATTAAATTACTTTCTTGGAAAGTTTTGTTCCTTTTGGCCATCTCTTCTGCCAGAAGAGTTTCTGAATTATCTGCTCTTTCTTGTGAGTCTCCTTTTCTGATTTTTCATCAGGATAAGGCGGTGTTGCGAACTTCTTTTGAATTTTTACCTAAAGTTGTGAATTCCAACAACATTAGTAGAGAAATTGTGGTTCCTTCATTATGTCCTAATCCTAAGAATTCTAAGGAGAAATCGTTGCATTCTTTGGATGTTGTTAGAGCTTTGAAATATTATGTTGAAGCTACGAAATCTTTCCGTAAGACTTCTAGTCTATTTGTTATCTTTTCCGGTTCTAGAAAAGGCCACAAAGCTTCTGCCATTTCTTTGGCATCTTGGTTGAAATCTTTAATTCATCTTGCCTATGTTGAGTCGGGTAAAACTCCGCCTCAGAGAATTACAGCTCATTCTACTAGGTCAGTTTCTACTTCCTGGGCGTTTAGGAATGAAGCTTCGGTTGACCAGATTTGCAAAGCAGCAACTTGGTCCTCTTTGCATACTTTTACTAAATTCTACCATTTTGATGTATTTTCTTCTTCTGAAGCAGTTTTTGGTAGAAAAGTACTTCAGGCAGCGGTTTCAGTTTGAATCTTCTGCTTATGTTTTTCGTTAAACTTTATTTTGGGTGTGGATTATTTTCAGCAGGAATTGGCTGTCTTTATTTTATCCCTCCCTCTCTAGTGACTCTTGTGTGGAAAGATCCACATCTTGGGTAGTCATTATCCCATACGTCACTAGCTCATGGACTCTTGCTAATTACATGAAAGAAAACATAATTTATGTAAGAACTTACCTGATAAATTCATTTCTTTCATATTAGCAAGAGTCCATGAGGCCCGCCCTTTTTGTGTGGTGGTTATGATTTTGTATAAAGCACAATTATTCCAATTCCTTTTTTTATATGCTTTCGCACTTTTTTATCACCCCACTTCTTGGCTATTCGTTAAACTGAATTGTGGGTGTGGTGAGGGGTGTATTTATAGGCATTTTGAGGTTTGGGAAACTTTGCCCCTCCTGGTAGGAATGTATATCCCATACGTCACTAGCTCATGGACTCTTGCTAATATGAAAGAAATGAATTTATCAGGTAAGTTCTTACATAAATTATGTTATTCTTGCACATGCTCAGTAGGAGCTGGTGACAAAAAGTTTAAATATAAAAAGACTTTGCACATTTTGTTAATGGAAGTAAATTGGAAAGTTGTTTAAAATGGCATGCTCTATCTGAATAATGAAAGTTTAATTTTGATTGAGTGTCCCTTTAAACTATTTCAATCAATCAGAGGTGCCTTGTAAAATGCATTTCATGGGACTTTCATGGGATTTTCAAATTCAAAACCATTCCAAAATGTTTGAAAATCTTGCAATTCATTTGCGTCACAAAAACTCAACCTATACTTTGAATGGGAAGAATTTCATAATTACCACCTGATGAAAAAAGAGACCTGTTTTGAGTGGTATTTCTTGGCTGATTACATGGGTTTTTATACTTTTCAACAGTGATGACCAATGACCTAACATTTAGGGGTTACAGGTCAATATTTTAGAAGTCCTATGAGCCTTATACAAATCTTTGGTTATTAAACATACAAATAATATATATCCTAAAAATAACCAGTAGCACAGGGTTTTATTTAGGGAAGGTTGCAGGTTAAACATACAAATAATATATATCCTAAAAATAACCAGTGGCACAGGGTTTTATTTAGGGTTAACCTCTATCTGCTGTTCTTCCTTCTATAGGGTTCTGTTGGGTTGTGGCCAACACAGTAGTCCCCAAAGTACATATTTTTAGATAGTTTTTTTACAGGAGCCACAAAAAATATTGCATAGGGACGCATGTGACCAATGAGTCGCAAGCTGGCCACCCCTGCAATGTGATATGAAATTTTAAAGGGATAGTAAAGTCATGATTCAGATAGGGCATGCAATTTTAAACAACTTTCTAATTTACCTTTATCATCAAATTTGCTTTGTTCTCTTGGTATTCTTAGTTGCAAGCTAAACCTAGGTAGGCTCATATGCTAATTTCTAAGCCCTTGAAGGCCGCCTCTTATCTGAATGCATTTGACAGTTTTTCACAGCTAGAGGATGTAAGTTCATGTGTTTCATATAAATAACATTGTGCTCACGCACGTGGAGTTATTAAAGAGTCAGAACTAATTGCCTGAAATGCAAGTCTGTCAAAATATCTGAGATAAGGGGGCAGTCTGCAGAAGCTTAGATACAAGGTAATTACAGAAGTAAAAAGTATATTTCTATAACAGTGTTGGTTATGCAAAACTGGGGAATAGTAAATAAAGGGATTATCAATCCTTTTAAACCTTAACATTTTGGTGTTTATTATCCTTTTAATTGCTTAAAAATGGACAGTAAACATTGGGTAACATTACATAATTCTGCACTTATTTCCATGTCATAAATTAATAAATCTTTAAGAAGTTAGAAGTTAATAATCATCAGTCTCTTGCATTTGATGCACATAGAAATTATTGTGCGGGCAGAGAATGGCACCCTGATCCCCCTGAACACAGCTGGACAGGATCCCTGGCTGGGAACTTTGTGTCACCACTCATTAATAAATGGGACTAATAGCTGAAGTTGAACTACCAGGTGCGTTGGATTTATGCTTCAAGTCAGTAAGCCAATTATAGGAGGCACTTGTACATATCTGATATACACTAGCTAAGTGCTGCTGAGGAATGACACAGGTGTGTGCTTGGTGCATACATTTAAGAATGTTTTTATCCCCTTTGCAGGGTTTAAACATGTTGGGATCAATCACTATATTATGCTTGTTTTGGGTAGATAATGATTTATGAACTTCTTCCTACAGTGCATTTTTGCAGTGATCAAAATACCAGAATGCTTCTGCTGTTAATATTCCTGAAACCCCAAACTGACTCCTCCCTAAAAAAACACAATAACTAATAGAAAAATGAAATGCGCAGATTAATAACAAACAAAAATGGAGATTTCGGGGGCCTAGCAATTGCATCACAGGTTGAAGGGCAGGTACGTTTACTGAGACCTTTTAATATCATATAGTGATGCTAACAGGTGATGTGTGTAATTAACCTGTTGTTCTCCAAAACTATAGTAATATGTATCTAACAAATTTGTTCATTTTTATTACTGCCAAAGTACTTTTTATACATTTTTGGAATTTAATTATTTAAGAAGAAAGAGTTTGTATCTGGTGATAATGCTTCTTATGTCATCCAAAAGGGCAGGGTGCTTGGCAACGTTTGGAGTACTCTGTAATAAGTTGAAAACATAGAACAGGACTTATTGGCAGATTCTACCATGCAGATAATTATCAAATGATAGACTGGAATCAACCCCATAGTTAGAAACAAACATTTGTAAAAAAAAAAAAAAAATGTTCTAATAAATAAAGCATTTTTATTATACTAGAATGTGCCTTCAACAGAATTTCTTAAAATTGCTAATTTGATACACAAATAATACTAAAAACTTCAGTGGGGTCATTAAAAGGCCTTAATAATAACAAAAAAAATGAATGCACTAATTTATTAGAGAATTTAATTTTAACACTAGTGACACTAACTCTAGATCTAAAGGTCTCTTGGCTGGCCGGATTATTTAAGAATAATCACTAGTGCTTCTATTTCCCTGGTGGAATGATCTAAAGCAACTTTTTACATACATTACAAAAGTGCACAATAAAATTTGTACTTTAACCCTTTGGCTGCTAAGCCATTTCCCACCTGGGTGCTAATAGTTTATTTTTGAAATTTTTGAAAACATTTTTTTTAACTTTTTTTTTTTTTTTTACAGAACCCCAAGACTTACACTGTTGGAAAGGTTAAGCGATTACCTTTGCAACAATGGGTCTTGGGGGTCTGTAGCTGCTTAGATGCCTGAGATACAGGGTTCTAAGCAGCATGCCCCCTCCTCCTATACTTAACATTGTTAAGTATAAATAAAGTTGCGCAGTGACGTCATCACATAATTGCGCGTGACGTCACCGCACATCACGTGAAGCCCCGGCGATGCCTGTCACTCTACAGGCACGATTGCCGGGGTAGGAACAGTAAGGAGCCCCCAGATCTCCCTCAAGGTGGGAGAGTGCTCATGACGGCTCTGAGCCGTCATTAGCACCAGAGTGAGAAACTCGGTGACGGCTCAGAGCCGTCATTAGCACTCAAAGGGTTTAAAATCTTACAAAACAAATTAATGAACTATTCACACAAAAATATGCAGCGAAAAAAATGTATTGTTAAGGTGCATAAAAAATCTTAACAAAATTGTTCACCAATAATCACATTTTATCAAAAACTTAAAATGTGTATGTAAATTACACAGGAATAAATTGTATTAAATATGCACATCGTAAATTGTAATTTAAGTACACTGAATGTGTAAAAAAACACACAGGGAAAGTATAATTGTTCAAGACAGATAACTATGTACACTTGGATAGCACTCACATTCCTTTACTTCTAAATAAGTATAAAGCAACGTGATTGTGGCAGAAATTAGCTGTTTTAAAATTTAACCTTTATTAAGACAATTTAAAAAAATGAAAAAACATACACACACACACCTTAAAAGAGTTTTTGCTGGTAAGAAATAATAGTAGATGACCCCACATATATGGCAGGGATGGTACTTCAATACGTATAAGATACAGACCTAGGATGTAGGTATTAATCCATAGCCTGTACATACATACTATTAAATGCAGGTCAGGCAGAGTATACTTTCAAAAAAGATGTGATAATAGTACGGTTTATACAAGGAGATACACTGTTATAAACCTTTATTTAGATCTATTATAGATATTATAGATTATAGTCTATTATAACAGGTGTTATCTCCTAGATAACTATGAATAAAGTGCTACTCAGGCTAACTCATGTAGTGATACTCACACCAAATGGTATTACGCAGACGGCCTATATGAACCTCCCTGGCTATATGATAATGCCCACAATAAATGTGTACAAGCTGAAAAAATAATAATATTTATGGGTCAATGGACATGTGCATACATTCGCAGCGTGTCCTTAGTAATTATATCTCTTTTTCAGGCTTGTTTTTTAAATTATCCTAATAAAGGTTCAATTTAAAAAATTTTTGCCACAATCACGTTGCTCTATACTTACTTAGCCGTTAAGGAATGTGAGTGCTATCTAAGTGTACATAGTTATCGGTCTTGCACTGATCCAGTGAGGTTTTTCAATAGTACACAGCACCCCTACCATAATATTACTAGATCTGCAGTATAATATAATTTAATTGACTGATCAGCAGACAAGAGGATATAATTAAAGGTAATTCCTGAATTTACACCTAAGTAGTGCCATTAGTATCCCCGTTTCTCAAAGTATAATTGTTGTTTTATGGGCTGAACATGGGCGGTCCTTGGGCGTATAAGAAATTGTCTCTCTAATCCCACCGTATCTCTGTAAAGAATTTTGCAAGCTTTTCTCAAAATACTTATAACGCTAATAGGAAAACACATGCATACAAAAATAAAGGCGATTGTAAGATGCTATATGCAGAAAGCAGTGTAATGTGATTTATATTGGCTGCAGGATTTAATGTTTAAAGTCCTCCCCCTGCTCACTGCTAACTTTGCTCCACGGTGCAAAGTTTCCCTTTCCAGCGCGCTCCATTACTTTCTATAGGACACATCTCGCCACCCGCAGGGACTGCCCCTTTTTATGATAATTCCACCAGGGTAGTCCTTGCAAGGATTGGCGAGAAAAAACACGTCTGATCACAAGGCTCTAGGTGTTTAAACCCAGCAAAATTAAATAAATACTGATCACCCAATCAGCTGCGGTAGTAGCACAGTTGGCTTGTGCAACTTGCACTGCTTTTTGGGTTAGGTACAGTTTCTGCTTAGGATCAACAGAGCTCTGTGTCTCCTGAGCAGGACTTTAACTATGTGTTTAACCTCTTTGCAGGAGTTAAACACAGAATTTGGGCATAACTAGTGTTAAAATGACATGCTCTAACAAATTAGAGCATGCACTTTTTTTCATTAGTATATCCCTTTAATTAGAAACATTGGACTTTTTTTTTAAAATAATTTACTTTTTCTCCCTTAGCATGGAAATGCACAACTTGACTTCTAGTACAGTGAACAACTCATTTTATTCACTAAGCTGAATTCTTCTTTTTTGTGTTATTAAAAGGTTCGCCTTATGAATTCCATGTGATGAAGTGTTCCCTTGACAACCCTATATATTATTTAACCGTGTTATATATACAGTAATCATAACTCCAAATAAGAGGCTCCTTTTTTAAAGCAAAGTTAAAGAAAATAACGGCTTTGTCTGAAATTCTTTGTAACCATGGCCTCACACCGAACGGTTGCTAAGTAACCCTTTAATGAAATATTCTGTAGGTCTATAAGGCAATTTGTTTCCCTAGAATAAATATATGTAAATATATACAAACAAATTGTAGATAATACATTTTTTTCTTTTTGGTACAAACAAAATATCATTTTTTTTCATGTTACATTATAAATTCCATTTAAGAATTTTATCATTTATATATTTATTATTTGGGTGATACTAATAAAAGGTAAACCTTGCTTTTCAACATTATTTTGAGATTCAGATTTTAAATAGTTAAAGGGATACTAAACCCGAATATTTAGCCACCAATAAGCAAGCGTAACCCAGGTTCTGAACAAAAAATGGGCCGGCTCCTAAGCTTTACATTCTTGCCTTTTAAATAAAGATACCAAGAGAAGGAAGAAAAATTGATAATAGGAGTAAATTAGAAAGTTGCTTAAAATTGCATGCGCTATCTGAATTATGAAAAAAGTGGGTTTAGTGTCCCTTTAAGGGGAGAGCACTGATTGAACAAAAATTCAAACCGATAGCACACAGAAAATTTGACTTTTGATATGGGCGGCGGAGCGCAGGGCATTTTGAATTTCATATCTATATTAAAAACATAATTTATGCTTACCAGATAAATTCCTTTCCTTCCTGGCAGGGAGAGTCCACGACTTCATGCCTTACTGTTTGGCAATGCAACACCTGGCCACCAGGAGGAGGCAAAGACACCCCAGCCAAAGGTTTAAATATCCCTCCCACTTCCTCTATCCCCCAGTCATTCTGCCGAGGGAACAAGGAAAAGTAGGAGAAACATCAGGGTATAAAGGTGCCAGAAGTGATAATATAAAAAGGGAGCCGTCCAGCAAACATAAATTACGGGCGGGGTCATGGACCCTCCCTGCCAGGAAGGAAAGGAATTTATCTGGTAAGCATAAATTATGTTTTCCTTTCATAAAGCAAGGTGAGTCCACAACTTCATTCCTTACTGTTGGGAAAACTATACTCAATCTCCAGAGGACACTGAAGGAATAACAAAAGGGAAAAAAAAGAGGCGGACCCTATTCTGAGGGCACCACAGCCCACAAAACTTTTCTCCTGAAAGCCACTTTAGCTGAAGCACACACACCAAACTTGTAAAATTTAGAAAAAGTGTGTAAGGAGGAGCAGGTAGCCGCCTTACAAATCTGATCCATAGAGGCTTCGTTCTTAAAAGCCCAGGAGGAAGCCACTGCTCTAGTGGAATGAGCCGTTATCCTCTCAGGAGGCTGTCATCCCGCTGTTTTATAAACTACGCGGATGACACTCCTCAACCAGAAAGATAGGGAAGTCGCAGTAGCCTTCTGTCCCTTACGCTTCCCTGTATAGATGACAAACAAAGAGGAAGATTGTCTGAATTCCTTATTAGCCTGAAGATAGAACTTCAAGACACGAACCACATCTAGATTATGAAGCAAGCGTTCCTTCGCTGAAGAGGGATTAGGACACAAAGCAGGAACAACTATTACTTGATTAATGTTACGATCCGACACCATCTTAGGGAAGAACCCTAATTTAGTACGTAAAACCGCCTTATCAGCATGGAAAACAAGATAAGGGGGGTCACATTGCAAAGCAGAAATCTCAGAAACTCTGAACGCAGAGGCAATAGCCAACAAAAAAACAAACATTCCAAGATAACAATTTAATGTCAACAGTATGCATAGGCTCAAACGGAGCTTGCTGCAAAACACTAAGAACAAGATTGAGGCTCCAAGGTGGAGCCCCAGATCTAAACACAGGTCTGATTCTAGTCAGAGCCTTAACAAAGGACTGCACATCCGGAAGCTCAGCCAATCTCTTGTGCAGTAACACCGACAGAGCCAATATCTGTCCCTTCAGGGAACTAGCAGATAGACTCTTCTCCAGTCCATCCTGGAGAAAAGATAAAATTCTGGCAACCTTACCCTTATGCCAGGAAAAGTCATGCTTTTTACACCAGTACAAGTAAGTCCTGCACACTTTATGGTAGATATGACAAGTAACTGGCTTACGAGCTTGAACCAGAGTGTCGATAACACTCTCAGGAAAACCCTCTCTTGGCTAAGACTAAGTGTTCAATCTCCATGCAGTCAGTCTCAGAAAATCTAGATTTTGATGTACGAAGGGACCCTGTATCAGCAGATCTCTGTGACAAGGTAACCTCCACTGAAGAGATGAGGACATCCCCACCAGATCCGCAAATCACATCTTTAGTGGCCACGATGGAGCAATCAGAATCACTGATGCTCGCTCCTGCTTGATGTGACCCACCATATGAGGGTGAGTCTGAACTTCCATGGTACTGAAAGGGCATCTATCAGTTCCACCTGAGGATCCCTCTACCTTGACTTGCACCTGGGTAGCTTGGTATTGAGGGGTATTCTCTCACTACTAATACAGGCTGAAGTGTGCTTGAAAGTTACTATAGTGTTAACTATATAACACTATATTATGATAAATGATATGTAGTCAATCATATGCTACAATAATAATTTTGTAATTTCATATTTTTACTCTATTGCCTCACTTTACCTATGCTTTGAATACACGTAGCTATTATCACACTCTTTTTGTGATGAATTACATTAATAATCATGCTGCATAAGGAATGAATGAGTGCTGCTTTTGTAGAGAGTATACACTACTTTAATTTCACTCCACTGACCCTAATTTAAATTTACAAGTGACTGACAATCCTAGCCGTGGGTCCTCCAATCTGCCACCAGACACTATTATAATAATTGGTTCTAAAACACAATATCCAGTCCCTGTACTGGGAATACCAGACCAGCATTTTAGTTTTAACTAACCCATATTTTAAATAAATTCTAATAAAGATTTATGTTTTAATTTGTGTGATTATTTTTCCAACTCCAGTAAATTGGGGGTCATTTGAGTGCTTACCTAGTATCTTTTTTCTGTTGGTTTCTATAGCTAACTTTTTTGGAATGTAGCTTGGTATTGAGGCAGGATGCCATGAGATCTATCTCTGGTATCCCCCACTTGCTGCATATCTCTGCAAACACCTTGTGTGGAGAGACCATTCCCCTGGGGGAAAGGATTGCCTGCTGTGGAAGTCCTCTTCCCAGTTGTCCACACCCGGAATGTGGATCGCTGACAGCATACATCTGTGAGTCTCCGCCCACTCTAGTATCTGAGATACTTCTCTCTTCGCCAAGGGACTTCTCGCTCCCCCTGATGGTCGATGTAGGCAAACAAGGTTATATTGTCTGATTGGAATCTGATAAACTGGGATGAAACCAGAAGGGGCCAGGCCTTCAAGGCATTGAAGATTGCCCAGAGTACCACTATATTGATCAAAAGGGAGGACTCCTCCTGAGTCCACAGCCCTTGTGCCTTTTTTGGCACCCCAAACGGCTCCCTAGCTGGAAAGGCTTGCATCCATAGTCACAATCTTCCAGGACGGTCTCAAGAAGCACATGCCTTGGGACAGATGATCTAGATAGAGCCACCAAGAGAGCGAGTTTCTCGACAGGTTGCCCAGCACAATCTGTTGAGACAGATCTGAATTGTCTCAGTATGCATAGTTGTAAGGGTCTGAGATGGAATCTGGCAAAGGGAATAATGTCCAAACAGGACACCATAAGTCAAATCACCTCCATACACTGGGCCACTGAGGGTCTCAAGGAGGCCTAGAGGGCAAGACATGCAGTAGTTAGCTTGCAACGTCTCTGATATGTGATAAATATTCTCATGGATATGGAGTCTATTATTCTTCCCAGAAAATTCACCCTGGTCTTTAGAGTAAGAGAACTCTTTTCCAAGTTTATCTTCCATCCATGTGATCAAAGAAGACTGAGAAGGGACTCTGAATGTTCTTCCACTAGACAAAAAGGTGGTGCCTGTACCAAGATATCGTCCAGGTTAGGTGCTACTGCTATACTTTGTGTTCTGGCAATGGCTAGAAAAGCCCCCAGAACCTTTGTAAATATCCTTGGAGCAGTAGCTAGGCCAAACGGAAGAGCTATGACATGGAAGTGCTGGTCCCGAAAGGCAAACCTCAGGAACTGAAAATGCTCCCTGTGTATCGGAACATAAAATGTATGCATCCTTCAGGTCTATGGTAGTCATAAACTGCCTTTCCTGAACCAGAGGAAGGATTAACCGTATTGTCTCCATTTTGAAAGAGGGAACACTCAGAAACATGTTTAGGCACTTTAAGTCCAGAATTAGACGAAAAGTTCCCTCCTTTTATGGAACCACGAAAAGGTTTGAATAAAACCCCAAACCGGGAGAGATCCCGTATGCAACCAAAAATGGCAGCCCTCTTCTCTGGTCTTGTAGACAGTCTGGAGAGTAGGAATCAGCCCCTAGGCAGATGAGATTTGAATCCTATCTGGTATCCCTGAGATACAACCTCCAGGACCCAAGGATCCTGTACATCCTGGAACCAAGCATCTGAAAAAAGATACAGTCTGCCCCTACTCGATCTGATCCCAGATCGGGGGCTGCCCCTTCATGCCAATTTGTTCTCAGTGGGCTTCTTAGTCTGTTTGGACTTATTCCAGGACTGAGCCGGCTTCCAAGTACTCTTGGGCTGCTCGGACTTGGATGAGGATTGCTGTCGTTGTGATTTGTCAGAATGAAAAGAACGAAAATTAGACTATTGCCGTCCCTTAGGCCTATTCTTCTTATGTTGCGGTAGGAAGGCACCCTTCCCTCCAGTAACCGTAGAAATAATGGAGTACAGCCCTGGACTGAATAAAATCTTCCCCTTGAAAGGAAGAGAAATGAGTCTGGATTTAGAAGTCATATACACAGACCAAGACTTCAACCACAGAGCCCGGTGGGCTAGGACCGCAAAGCCAGAAGCCTTTGCATTTAGGCAAATGATTTGCATATTTGCGTCACAGATGAAGGAGTTAGCAATTCTCAGAGCTTTAATTCTCTCCTGAATATCCTCGAGGGGAGTTTCCACCTCAATGAGCTCAGACAGAGTGTCGCACCAGTAGGTAGCTGCTCCAGCAACCGCGGCTACAACTGCCGCAAGTTGAAATAAAAACCCTGTATGTTGAAACATCTTCCTCAGAAACGTTTCCATTTTCTTATCCATAGGCTCTCTAAAAGAAGAACTATCCTCCAGTGGGATAGTAGTATGCTTAGCCAGCATAGAAATAGCACCATCCACCTTAGGGATGGAGCCCCACAAATCCAATTGAGAATCAGGGAGCGGGAATAATTTTTTTAAAGTAGACGAGGGGGAAAAAGAAGTTCCTATTCTATCCCATTCGTTACTAATAATGTTCACCATTTCAACTGGCACAGGAAAAGTCAGAGGGACCTTCCTGTCTTCATAAATCCTGTCTAATTTAGGTAGTTTGGCCTCTGGAACCTCTAGCGTAGACAGAACCTCCTTTAATAAAAACCCCAGATGTTCAATTTTAAATCTAAGGGAGGGTTCCTCCTCTGAAGGAGGTTTAGAAACTGAAGTTTCCGACTCAGAAAGTTCACCCTCTGAAGCTACAGAGGTTAACTCATCCTTGGATAGCTGGGATATAATAGCTAAATCCGACAAATATTTAGATGACTCTCGGTCAGGAGAACTATGTTTAATCTTGCTCTTATGTTTGCTATAGGGAGGTAAGGCACTCAGGGCAGCAGACACCACCGATTGTAACTGCGCTGTAAAGTCCGCAGGAAAAAAGCCCCCTCCAGATGAAGGATTAGATGAGCCATTGGGAACTGCATGTGGAGCGGGTAGAGTAGAAAGGGTAGTAATCTCTCGGGACATAGATTCCTGAGAGGTAGACGGCTCAGAAGGGCTAATAGCGCTATGAGTATTAGCAGGCTTGTCTCCCTTCTTAGACTTTAGAATAGTGCTTAGGCAAATGGAACAAAATTGAGCAGGCGGGCAAACTACTGCCTCCTCACAGTATAAACAGGAATTATTAATCAGTACAGAAGGAGTGGAACCATCTAATGTAGTATCAGACTCCTCCATAGCTAAGTATATATCCACAGAAGGATAAACAGAAAACGCTTTTATTCAAAAAACGTCACCTTTATAATCCCAATGGCTGGGGTACTCACCACCTCCTAGATCCAGACAGCTAACAGTGAAAATGCTCTCTTTAGGAGTGATGTCCGCAGCAGTATCGTAGGAAAATGAAAAGACCGCACTAGGTCACGTGGTGCATAGGACAGGATTTCCCCTGCTATAAAAAAGGCGCTAAGCTATTATGAGCTGCGCAACACTATAAAACGAAAGTGAAACATGTTTGTTCCAAGTCAAAAGCACACAGTCTATGAGCCCAAAAACTCTCACATTAAAGCAGTTAAAAATAACCCCTAGCTGTTCAAATAATCTCCCGGAAGGAGATATTAACCATTGATCCCATTGAGGCATAGAGGAGCCACACTGTGACCCTGTATAGCAAAAGTTTATATAAAAAAAACGGTCTTACCCTCCAGAATCCATGCTGTGGAACAGGCACAGCCTCTCAAGGGTGACAGTCTTGCAGTGATGCTCTGACATGGACTTGAGAGTGTAACAGCAAGCAGTGAAACTCGTCAACACTGATTGCTAGTAAGGAGCTGTTAGGCGACAGTCTGGATGGGTTCACAGAAAAACTTTCCCTTCATCTCCAGACTCTAACTTTCATTAATACTTTTACTTAGAGGTTGACATGATTACTTAAAACTCAAGTCCTTTCTTGAAGGGAACATACCCATTACAGGACTATCCACTCTAAAAGAAAAAAGCGCAAAAAAAGACTCAAGTGCAATAAAACACACACTCGTTGCTGCACTTTAAGATTTACACTTACAATGTTTAATAAATAATGATGCAGTTACAACAAACTTTTCTTTCATCAGATGCAAGCAATTAAAATACTCAGCTAAACCGGTCCAGTGCTCTTCTAACCTGGTTCTCTTTTGCAATACAATCTCCTTTTCTATCGTCCACCAGACCTTTAACCATAAGGAGAGTTTCCTCTTAGAGCTATGGTAGCCCTGAGTGTCCAAAAATAGAGCGCCCCGCTTCTAGGGCTACGGTTCCTCTAGACGTCCAAAAATGATCCTGTGATTTCCTCTAGAGCTATGGTAGCCCTGAGTGTCCAAAAATAGAGCGCCCCGCTTCTAGGGCTACGGTTCCTCTAGACGTCCAAAAATGATCCTGTGATTTCCTCTACGCGTTTCATCTGCTAACGTGCAGACTTTTTCAAGAGGCTTGAGAGTATATCTTCTGAGAGTAATCTTCTGACACTTCTCTGCCACCTCCTATAGTGATGAAAGGCAAAGAATGACTGGGGGATAGGGGAAGTGGGAGGGATATTTAAGCCTTTGGCTGGAGTGTTTTTGCCTCCTCCTGGTGGCCAGGTGTTGTATTTCCCAACAGTAAGGAATGAAGTCGTGGACTCTCCCTGCCTTATGGAAGGAAAAGTAAGTTATAGCGCATCTTCGTTACAACTGATGAATGAAACTCAGATCCAGATTCCAGATCTGATTTTATAAAGGGAGTGTTTACCATCACTTAAATCATTTTATTTCCCTTTAACTTGCACAGTATGATATAACAGATACTGATATCTTAAGGGACACTGAACCTAAATTTTATCTTTCATGATTCAGATAGAGCATGCAATTTTAAGCAACTTTCTAATTTACTCCTATTATCAATTTTCTTTGTTCTCTTGTTATCTTTATTTGAAAAAGAAGGCATCTAAGCTTTTTTTCTTGGTTCAGAACTCTGGACAGCACTTTTTTTATTGGTGGATCAATTTATCCACCAATCAGCAAGAACAACCCAGGTTGTTCACCAAAAATAGGCCGGCATCTAAACTTACATTCTTGCATTTCAAATAAAGATAGCAAGAGAATGAAGAAAAATTGATAATAGGAGTAAATTAGAAAGTTGCTTAAAATTTCATGCTCTATCTGAATCACAAAAGAAAAAATGTGGGTTCAGTGTCCCTTTAGCGTTCATAACATAAAGGCTATCAAGGATACAGTGGAAAACAGAACAGGCTATGTGCAGCTGAATTCCAAGTATCACGTAGTTAAATTTTCATGGAAGCTTCATGGAAACATTATTGGAAGAGTCACATTATAAAAATATATACTTTTTTTAACATATAAGTTTATTTGTATTTGAAGTTTTCATCAGCAGCTGCCTGTAGGAGCAGAAATATTAACAATAAAGACCCCAGGGGTATAAAGGTCTATTTAAAGAAATTTAAATGACACCTAAATGCATTTTTCCACCACTGAAAGAATTATTATGGTTTCTGGCCTTGAAAAGTACTAAAACCTTTGGAGATTGAATTAAAGTGTCAAGAAACCGCAACAACAAAGCAAGCACACTAATGTATAGCATTAAGCCATGTTATTTTCTATGAAATAACCCACAGGCAAAGTTGTCATGTAATCTGGGTCTATTTATATTAGGAAAAAGATTACATAGTTATACATGGAAGGGCATAATGTTGTTATTTATCAAAGGTTGATGCAAACTGGAGTTTGGTTTATTTATTTTATCCGTCATTCAGATGCAATGATTTTTCAAGGTGTATAAATCTGAAAGCAGCAACAAAAATGCTGTGTCTTGCTCCGCAGCTTCTAAATCTGGCGTCACCGCTCCACTACCGAAACTCAAGGGGAGAGAGGGGAAGACTACAGTTCCTATGTTGCTGCGAGGTGTAACGGTTGAGCTTCTGTATAGTCAAACAAGATAACAAAATTAACGGTTACACTCATGGAGCATAAAAAATTAAACTTTACTCTTGCAACATAAAATTAATGACACTAGGAGCAACACCTTACGCGTTTCGTGCCTAGAACTGGCACTTAGTCAAGAAACGCATAAAGGTGTTGCTCCTAGTGACCTTAACTTTATGTTGCAAAAATAAATTTAATTTTTTTATGTTTCAAGAGTGCAACCGTTAATTTTTGGAATAAAAAAAATAATGCAATATTGTAATGCAGTGATGGCCAACTCAAAACGAGGGGGGGCACTACTGATTTAGAAGCCTTAAAGGGACAGTATACACTCATTTTCATATAACTGCATGTAATAGACACTACTATAAACAATAAGATGCACAGATACTGATATAAAAATTCAGTATAAAACTGTTTAAAAACTTACTTAGAAGCTGTCAGTTTAGCTCTGTTGAAAAGGTAGCTGGAAAGCCCACTGCAAGTGGGGAATAAGACACTCCCCCCCTCCCCCTTCTTTTGCATATGAAAAGACCCTTTACACAAATCTGGAGTAGGTAGCTTACGGTAGTCACATAAAACTAAGAGGCTTGGTAAGGAGTCTGAAAATCAGAGCAATGTTATTTAAAAATAAGCAAAACTATACATTTAAAAAAAAAACAACAACTTTGTGGGCTATATAAATAGATCATCTACAAAACATGTATGCAAAGAAAAAATGAGTGTATAATGTCCCTTTAAGGGATGCATATAAATTTATGGGTGTTAAATATGCAAACGATATATTTCCTAAATATTAAGCATGTGTATTTGTTTCAGTACAAATGCTAATTTGTTAACGAAGCACAGATATTCATTTTATTTTCCGACCCTTATAGGAGGTTTAGCGCATTCTAAGCAGTCTATTAGTGCAGCACAAGGCTCTCCAGCACTCTAAAGGTAATGCTACAGGTGAGATTTTTCACCTGTAGCTTAAGGAACCATTTGTTCAACGAAAAACTATTGTAAATGTTCCACGAAAATTCAGAGTATTCAATTTGTTTTAAATTAAATGAATACCAAAAAGCACAAGCAACGAATATGGAAAAAATTTTTTTTTTGAATATTCATTACGAAAGATTCACCCGAACCAAATTTTTCGCCCCTTGCACACCTACTAAAAATGTCCAGTGGCACCGATTCAGATTTACATAAGGTTGCAGGATACACTCTGTATACCATTTTCTACTCCAAATGCTTTTTTTGTGTTTTGTTATATTTTTGTTACATTTTTTGTTACCGATTTAAAGGGACAGTCAAGTCCAAAAAAAAACTTTCATTATTCAGATAGGGCATGTAATTTTAAACAACTTTCCCATTTACTTTTATCACCAATTTTTCTTTGTTCTCTTGGTATTCTTAGTTGAAAGCTAAACCTAGGAGATTCAAATGCTAATTGCTTAGACCTTGAAGGCCGCCTCTAATCTAAATGCATTTTGATAGTTTTTCACCACTAGAGGGCATTAGTTCACGTGTTTCATATAGATAACATTGAGCTCATGCTCGTGAATTTACCATGGAGACAGCTCTGATTGGCTAAAATGCAAGTCTGTCAAAAGAACTGAAATAAGGGGGCAGTCTGCTGTGGCTTAGATACAAGGTAATTACAGAGGTAAAACGTTTATAATTATAACTGTGTTGGTTATGCAAAACTGGGGAATTGGTAATTAAGGGATTATCTATCTTTTAAAACAACAAAAATTCTGGTGTTGACTGTCCCTTTAAGAAGCAGCGTATGTTGCTGTGCAAGTCTCCAGCCTTCTTAAGACCGCTGCTCCTTAACTCATCCGCCACCTCTGAGGGGCGGACAGCAATCATCTTTATCGGATACGATCGGAATGATTGACAGTATTTGCTAGCGGCCGATAGGCCGCAAATGTGCAGGGGGCGGCATTGCACAAACATTTCACTCGAAATGCTTGTGCAATGATAAATGCCGAGAGCGAATGCTGTCTGCATTTATCAATGTGCGGCGGACATGATCAGCTACAGCGGATCATGTCTGCCCGGACATTCATAAATCACAAAATGTTGTTATTGGACATATGCTTGCCTGTAAATCTAGGCTTTATTCAAAGACCTGATGCAAATGTTTGTGTTCCCTTTGATTTCCAACATATTTTCTTTTGTATTAAATTTAAAAAAATGCAGGGTTAATACACAGCCTGATTTGTGAGCAAAAGGCAGTGATTTTTCAAGCAGTGCTAGAAAAAATAAGAAAGAAAAACAAAGTCAAAATCAAGATTTCATGATACAGAAAGAGCATACAGTGTTAAGAGACTTTACAATTTAATTCCATTATTAAATTGCCTTTTTGTATGCGCACTTTCTGGGGCACAAGCTACTACTGAGCATGTGCAAAAGCTCACAGTGTATATGTATATACTGTATGTCTGTGATAGGCTGATGGCTGTCACATGATACAGAGGGCCGGCAAATTGAAGTAAATTTGTCAGAAAAAAAATCTACTGCTCATTTAAAATTCAGAGCAAGTATTATTGCATTGTTTTTTTATTATGCAACTCTACGATATTTAATGGACCTTTAAGCATCTTTTTAATCTTCAGTAATGTTTTTTATTGCAATTTAACTTAGTAGGTCCTGGGTGTGCCTAGATACATAAAATTATATATTTAATTGGAACAAAAATAAAATAGTGCATTATGCACATAAAAGTATTTTTATTCTTGTGTTTGTATTATATCTTGCTTTTTGTAAGGCATCCCAAGGAAATATGGCTGCCCAACATGTGAAAAAGTGCAAGCTTGTTTATTTTTCTGCAACATTTCAAGCATCAGCTGACGAGCCGCGTATTTCAGGCTAGACCACTCGATTTCAAATGGCAGCTTACATTTTTCAAGTGGATTTTGTAGCGAGTTGACAATCTCACTTGATTTTAATAAGGGCCTATATGTTTAACCCTTGGAAAGAGGATAAACACATAAATAAAATCCACTGAGGATCTGCAGGATGTTGTTGCTGCTGAGCAGGACTCAGCTTTGGGAGCCAATTAGGGGCAGAATACACAAGTAGCAGCCAAACTGTAGCCAGTGTTATCTATATGGCACACATGAACTAACACCCTCTAGTGGTAAAAAAAACTGTCAAAATGCCCTGAGAGAAGAGGCGGCCTTCAAGGGCTTAGAAATGAGTATATGAACCTCCTAGGTTTAACTTTCAACTAAGAATACCAAGAGAACAAAGCAAAATTGGTGATACAAGTAAATTGGAAAATTGTTAAAAATTACATTCTCTATCTGAATCATGAAAGTTTATTTTGGACTACACTGTCCCTTTAAGGTTAAATGATGTAAGGTGGGGTGTCCATTCGATTGTGGGCCACTGGAGAAGCTGACCCATTTGTAGGGTAAAAGTTACTTTGTAGGGTAATGATGGTACTTTGAATATAGGTCCTTACTATGCATGGGTACCATATCTAACAAAGGTGTTGTGGTTTGTGCGTTGTGTATAACAGGGGGTGATCAGTGTGGAGGATGGTTATGTGTTGTGTACAAAACAACACATTAGTGTAGTTTAGGATAATTGCATTGGAGGTTCTGATGGGGATTTCATTTGAGAGCTAGATGGCAGCAGCGCTTGCATAACAATGCTAAAAGCATATTTGCAGAACTCCTGCTATATAGTGCTCCAGCCACGTGCAAGCCACCTCCATATGCTCTTTAACAAGGAACACCAAGAGCACATTTACAGAGAGAGAAGTGCTCAACCAGGAATGAACAAAGGCTTTTTTTCTACAGTACCCTTAAAACATGAGAACTTGATTCAGAACTCTCACCCTGCAACATGCTACATACTCACTAAATGAAATCAGATAAACATACTTAGTAGTTGTTAAACAAATTTATCCGAGGACCGCAAAACAATGCCAATGTTCTATCACAATGACAGTTTGAATATTGTTAAATAATTTTTTAGAACACAGAGTTTAAAGGGACAGTATACACTCATTTTCATATAACTGCATGTAATAGACACTACTATAAATAATAAGATGCACAGATACTGATATAAAAATCCAGTATAAAACTGTTTAAAAACTTACTTAGAAGCTCTCAGTTTAGCTCTGTTAAAAAGGCAGTTGGAAAGCCCACTGCAAGTGGGAAATAAGACACTCCCCCCTCCCCCTTCTTTTGCATATGAAAAGACCCTTTACACAAACAGGAGCAAGCTGGAGTAGGTAGCTGACGGTATTCTCATAAAATTTTGGGGCTTGGTTAGGAGTCTGAAAATCAGAGCAATGTTATTTAAAAATAAGCAAAACTATACATTTAAAAAAACAAACAAAAAAAACTTTATGGGCTATATAAATAGATCATCTACAAAACATTTATGCCAAGAAAAAATGGGTGTATAATGTCCCTTTAAGATTGAGAGGACTAGCAACACTTTTCCTGGCACACGCCCACTCACACTCTCACACACAAAAACAATGCAATAAAATTTCATACCCCTAATCATGTACCCAGTGCTACAGAATTTAGCTTTACTTTACAAATAAACAACAATAATATTACTAATAATAAAAAATACTACAGAGTTATACTGTAAGCTTGGCACAAAATATCTATTTTTGATCACTCTAAAAGTAAATGGAAGTAAATACATTTTTGTGTGTAATTCTAGCTTTATGTAAACCACTACCAATATGTTTGGATATAAAAGACATTAAGGTATATTGATTAGTGCCTGAATATACAATGTTTGCACAGACTTGCATGTGGGAGAGCAATGTCTATAAAATATAGAATTTAGAGATACTTGCAGTTTTATACATTTATTTTGTTCAATTATTTTGCAGTGCACAACTTAAAATAATATGGTGTAAACTGGAAATCCAAACCAGTCTCTATATAGATTATGGTGAGGAAAAAGAAAGACAAAATAAATTCCACTATAAATTAAGTAATACAAAAGAGATCATTGTATGTACCTCTTTGAATCAAAACTAATTAAATGAGTATCTTTCTACAGAAAATCCTGAGCAAGTACTAATTCTACTGGAGCAGAGGATCCTGGGTAATACTATACAAATAATCTTCAATATATCTCACAATTGTACGTCTTTTTTTTAGTTAAGAAAATATATACTATTTATAATAGATAAAATGTAAAATATCATTATGATACATGCAAAAACAATAGACCAAAATGTAAAAAATAACCCTAAGAGACTAAAGAAAACCATATTACAATCCTTTCATACTGTCCCTCAAAATCAACTTAACGCTAACCTTCACCAAGGCCACTAAATCCTAATCCCTTACCTAAAACCTTTCCCTAAATACTGTCCCTTCAGCTGTCTATATAAACCCTCACACTGGCCCTATAAAAAATCTATAACATCCAAAAAGTGCTTAACAATCTAAAGGGCCTATTTATCATGATGCGAGCGGACATGATCCGATATTGCGGATCATGTCCGCTGCACATCGATAAATGCCGACAGCATACGCTGTCGGCATTTATCATTGCACCAGCAGTTCTTGAGAACTGCTGGTGCAATGCTGCCCCCTGCAGATTTGCGGCTGCTAGCAGGGGGTGTTAATCAACCTGATCGTATTGGATCAGGTTGATTTTCGGCGATGTCTGTCCACCGCTTTAGAGCAGACGGACAGGTTATGGAGCAGCAGGTTATGGAGCAGCGGTCCAAACTTTTGTTTCTGGCGAGTCTGAAGGCTCGCCAGAAACACGGGGCATCAAGCTCCATACGGAGCTTGATAAATATGCCCCTAAGTATTAGCATAAAACAAACCGCAAATCACAAGAAAAAACAAAAAAACATATACAGTTATTTACACAAGTGTTTCCACTTCTTTGTTTTTCAGATACCTTCAGAGTCAACTATTCCCAACCTCTTCCTATCAAGACAAAAATATAAATATAACCTTCCACGGATCATCCATCACCTTTGACTGAACATTATTTGCACCACAGAAGCCAAACAAAACCGCATTCCTGTCAAATCCATAATCATTCTACCAAGTGCCTTCCACACATTCCTTGCATACTCACAGCTCCACAAAACATTCTCCACATGACTACATCCTTCCCCAACATTCAGAGTTGAGTAACCTTCTAATCCATTGAAATTCCCTTGTAGGCACACACCTATGCACAGTCATCCATGATACATCTTTCTGTCTATTTACCAACATTTTCTTCTATACCTGCACACTCTCAGACCCAGTCAAACTCCCAATAACAATAACATGCAATTTCTCCTCTCTTGTAAGAATGCCGTCCTTCTTACTATCACACAACACATCTTTTGCAACATTTACCAACTTATACTTTCTTAAATATTTTTCTATCCTAACATAAAACCATGGTGACGCAAAACAATCAGGCCCCCTATTACCTCTAACACACAATCCAAACCTTTGTAACACCTCACCAGCAGCATATCTCATTATACACCCCGCAATATTATCTTTCATACTCAGCTTTATATACATACATACATACTTAACAATCAAAAACCTCTCAATATTAGGTACATTTATCCCTCTCTTGTCTTTCACATGCACAATCTTTTCCATACCAATCTTACAATTTTCCTCAAAATCTTATCAGGAAACAGAAACACACTACTCACATATAACAAAATCAGAACCAACACAGCTTTAATTACTAACACCTTTCCTTCTAAACATAGAGTCCTTAAAGGCTAAAAGTTAGTTTTATTTTTCATTTTCACATACAATATTCTGCCAACTTTCATCTCTTCTTTTCAAATAATCATTAGACTTAATTCCAAGTACTTCCAGCGCACCTTTTTGTACAAGACATGCACTTAAACCCAATTCTCTCCACTCCCCAAAAGCTTTCAGAACACATTTATGCCAATTCACCTTAAAACCATTTGCCATATAAAAGCATTCAGTCTGTATTTTTGCTCTACTCAGACTAACCTGGGAATCACAAACTACAGTTACATCATCAATATAACCTACAACTTTTAAACTTCTCCCATTACTTCGAGTAAATTCCACACCTCTAATCACCCGTAAATCTCTTCAAAAATTGTTCAATCAAACACAGAAAAAGAACAGGAGACAATGGACACCCTTTCCTCACGCTAGATCTAAAGTATACATCACTAACAATGCCATCACACAAAAATAGAATCCACCCAAGCACATTTTTTGGCATGCCGACTTTCTCCAAAACTCCAAACATAAACTCATGTGAAACTCTATCAAACGTTTTCTCAAAATCAATTTAGCAACTTCAACAGACTGCTGTAACTCCTCACTGTACCATAACATATTCACAAGCAACCCAAATATTTAGTAATATGCCTGCCAGGCACAGCAACCACCTGTTTTTCACCTACAATCTTACCCATACCACACTTCATATTATCAGCCAAAACCTTTGCAATCACCTTATAATCCACATTCAATAAAGATATAGGCCTCCAATTTTTAAAATCCTTTCTTATACAACAAATTATTACACTCTCTTTCATTAATTCAGACAAAACATTATTCTCTAAAACCCAAACCTTAAGTAAATCTTCTCCATTCAAATCCCAAAAAGCACAGTACAAATTAACAGGCATGTTATCTCTTCCTGTGGTTTTATGTTTTTCTATACCATTCACATCTTCCAATTCTTTAAAAACAACATTGTTTTCCAAAAATGTCCAACTCATTAGACAAAAAGCAATCTAAATATTTTATACCATAGAATCATAAAACGTCCAAATCTCATTCAAAATGTCATTCTTACCACTAACTTCCACACCACAATCATTCAACACACTGTCTAAACCATCTTTCTCAGTAAAACATTTCTTAAAGAAAAACCTAGAGTATGACTCATCCTTCTCACACGTCTCTATCCTAGCTTGCATAACAATCAGTCATACATTTCCTAATAACTTCCTTAGCTTCCTCTAACTCATCATTCACATCCAAACCCAACCAAATATGGCTATTACTCATATTAGAACTCGTCATTATAGCTTAAGTATTCAAGTGCTGCATACAGTAGTTGGCATAGTTCATCCAAACAAATTAGATTACTTTTTTCTCAGAATACCCTAGCTAACAGTAGTTACCATGGGGATTCTGGGCAAAATACTTTTTATATGTTTTAACTACTTGCTTTTCTTCCTCCCACAGCTTTCCAGGCCTTTGACTTACTGATATTAATTCTTTGCTATAGCATAGGAGTGCTCAACCTTGGTGTTCCAGAGGATTTGGAACTACATTTCCCATGATGCTTATCCAGCTGATTCTCAGTGTCTGAGCATCATCGGAAATGTAGTCCCAAAACCTCTGGAGCACCAAGGTTGAGCACCCCTGCTTTTTGAAGGTACTCATTAATAAAGCAACTTATTTCCTAAGCTAATAATTAAAACAAAGTTAATAATAAAATGGGGTTGAAGAGTGGTGCAATAAGCAATTTCCCCAGTCCATCAAAAAAAAAAAAAAAAACAACAAAAAAACCCCCATAATTTTTACAACTAACTTACATTTACAGAATTGCTGAATTGGAGATATTTCTCCAAGTGGATTATTTTACCCATTTGCTCACATTGCTTTGCAAAGTCCCCTTTCCATAATTTAATAAAACTTAACAGGCACTAACCTCACTGTTGCTGAGTCTGCGGAGATCTAATATGACTACAAGAAACATATTTTAACATTTTAGTTTCAATTCAATGTTGCCACACATACAATTCAAATGAAAATATAAAGTTAAAATGACAAATATAAAGTAGAAGAAATATATACAAGTACTTGCCTTTTATGTCCAGAAAATATATTTTGTTTTTGGTTCATACAGTCTCAATCCAAGTGAGAGTCCCTTGCTTCTTCATGGGCGATTTTTTTAATATGCCTTTATGTAGAGATAGAAACATGGAGAGAGTAATTGGTCAGCCCCTGAGAACCCAATAAACTAACTAATATACTACAGAGGAATCACAAGTGAAGCAAGAGTCTGGGAGTGCTTCACAATGAATATACAGACAACATCTTTGGAAAAGTGCTGAGATTTGGGAAAGACCAAAAGATACTGTACAATTCGGCTTTCCTTCATTCTTTTTTGTTCTATTTCTAATGAGATGAATAGAAGAAGTTTCTATCTCTACATAAAGACACATACGGCTCTCCAGTATAAAAGCAAGGCATCCCTTGCAAGAACTTTATTTCTACCACTTGTATTGTGACTATATGAACCAAAGACATAACATATTTTCTGGACAGACAAAGGTAGTATTTTGATTTATATGTTTTCTACTTTGGCAATAAAAAACTGGGAGTTTTTTTTTACTTGCATTGTATATTTTATCACACTGAATTAAAACTAAAATGTTTAGATTTTTTTTTTATTGTAGTCATATTACATCTCAGTAGTCCCACCAAGAGTAAAGATTAGTGCCTGATAAATGTTATTAAATTGAGACATTTGTTTTATAGATGTATTTTTGGATATGTTTTAGAATAGCATTGCTTGGCATTCAAAAGGAGGTGACACTTACAGGTGTAACCAAAGGGTTCGCAGGTCTCACTGGGCTCACACATCTAGGGGGCTCATCTGGCCCAAATAGTAGTGATGGTGCTATAGGAGGGTTTAGGCTCCATGTACTATACATTAGACCACGGCTTCCTCTGAGCTGGCAAAGAAAAATCACTCTGAACTTGCTCGCTAGGGATGATTGACAGACCCTTCTCTCATGTGATTGGTTGCACAAGAGGAGTGGGATTTACACGCTCACTTGGGCGTGCAACAATACACACGGGTAGCGGACCAACAGGATCAGTTTCCCGTATGCCACAAAGGCGAATGGACAACTTCTCAAGTTGTCCACTCACCTTTAAATACATGGAGCCATATGTCTGGTTTCTTTGTGTCCCCCTCCTGCAAAACAGGTCTCACAGTGTACAGAAAGTAAACTAATGAAAATGATTGAAATGTTTGCTCTTAGCTGACTCAGAGGACACCAATGAACCCATTTTGAGATTTTGTCCTACAGTTTTTTAGCTATAGGTTTTTGTGGAATGGGATAATAATCTTGTTCTAGATTTTTATTTAACTTTTTTGTAATTTTACAATAATTATGTAATTCTTTAACTAAATAGCTAATTGAAACAGTGATCTTCTAAAAGATTTTTTTATGTCAACATCTATATACACACACATATATATATATATATATATATATATATTCATAGGTAACAAAAAACAAATGTTCTATTTCTGTTTAAACTGAGTGATGAAAACAAATTGCGCTGAAATCTCCAATCCTTAAAGGGACGTTAAACCCACATTTTTTTCTTTCATGATTCAGATAGAGAATTTAATTTTAGCCAACTTTCCAATTTTCTTGTATTGTCAATTTTGCTTGATTCTTTTCAGTATTCTTTATTGAAGGAGCAGCAATGCACTACCGGGAGCTAGCTGAATACTTCAGTATGCCAATGACAAAAGTCATATATGTGCAGCCACCAAAGTTGTTTAAATTTGTGTGCCTATCTGTATCATGAAAGAAAAGTCATGGGTGTCATGTCCCTTTAAGGGTATAAAAAATCCCTTTGCAATGTTTGGCATAACGTTGGTAAGAATGTTAGACATTAGAACTATTTTGATCAGCAAAACTCACCTGAGAAAGTAATACGATTATTGATTTTCTTTTGACTTTTTAATTTTGCATCTTTATGGTTTTACTGTTGTAACCAGAATGTAACTTACAAAAACACACATACAATCTAAACATTAATAATGGAACAATATAAAACATTTAAAGGGGAAAGATACAATGTAATATTTGCTGAGCTGGGACACATTAATGAGATTAGTAACTTTAGCACAAAACAAGGCAACATTAAGAATTTGATGCGTTTGTATTTTGTTTTTTGTTTCTATGAAAATTTTTCAGGAAACGACACAAAACACCATAATATCTAATAAAAGCAACACTGAGAATCCCAACAAGTTGTACAAAAGGTAACAACACTTACACAATATAAACAAAGGCAAATGTCAAAGTGGTCATATCTGGAAATAGTTATTTGCAATTAATATGCTATACAAAGTCTGATCTGTTAATAATGCTACTTTCCCTTAAAGGGACGTTATAAAAATGTGCATGCATAAGGATACCATGTAAATATATTAGAAATGTTTTTGCATGAAAATCAGGTAAGTAAAAACATTTCAATTTAGATTGCAGCTATCAAAAATTTGATTTTAAGGGGATATGAAACCCAAAAGAGTTTCATGTCCCTTTTAGCAAAACTAATGGAAAAGTATTAAGTTCTCTTTGCATTGAAGTTGTGTTGGTTGGACAAGTCTTTGCAAGCACGAAAAGATAGGTTTATTTAGTCACACGTACATTTTAACATGCAACAAAGACAAAATGACTATAATATCCCTTTAATGTGTTATGTAACATATGCCCATTTCTGCAACACTGCATTACAGGTATGTTACATTCCTTATAAAATAATTATTTGAGATACAACAACAAAAATAATTAGAAAGGTATAATGTTGCTACCTATAATTGTTTTGGTAACAACAAGGGAAGGAGATGATTACAGGGTTTTAGTAGAAATAACAAATTTATTGGGTCTAAAATAAAAAAAATAAAAAATATTTATTTTAGTATTTATGTAAAATATACCAATAACTACGCTACATCCCTGGTTTAACCCCTTGACTGCCAAAGTGAACTGCAATGCAATTCTGCCAATGCTTCTTGGCATACAAGGGGTTAAACCAAGTTCACAATAGATTTCAAGAGGCCATATTATAGGAATAACTTAAAGGGACATATTAATCCTTTATCTATCATCAAATGGCAGAAGATAAACATTATGGAAAAAAGTATTTTTGTGTTGTAAAGGATTTAAATTTAAGTAGAAACTAACCAGAAATGCATGATTACAAATGACTCTTGGGGCTCTACTGCCCACCGGCTGACAGGGACAACTTCCACAGGAAAAAAAAAAGTTGGTTTATTCAGCCCAGTAACATAAATTTTACAAAAAAGAGAAAGTTCTGTAATAGATTTTAAATATTCTCTTTTACATTGAGCAGAGAACATTTTTAGTACCCATTAAATGAGTAGTCATTGATCTAACCCAACATATTAATAATAACCAACCTGTTAAGTTATCTGAGGATTTTCAATAAGGGCAAAATAAATCATGGACTTTTTGGTATTCTTTGCCAGAGGCTACAATGTATTAGCTGCTAATTACTAGCTTAATTTCTTATACATTTTCTTTCATGATTCAGATAGAACATATCATTTTAAACAACTTTCAAATTTACTTCTATTATCAAATTTGCTTCATTCTCTTGTTATCCTTTGCTGAATGAACAGCATCTAGCTAGCCAATCATAAGAGACAAATGTGTGCTGGAACAAATCAGCAGCAGCTCCCACTAGTGTAGGATATGTGCGTATTCTTTTCTACAAGGATACCAAGAGAACGAAGCACATTTGAAAATATAAGTGAATTTAAAAGTGTCTTAAAATGACAAGCTCTATCTAAATCATGCACGTTTAATTTTGACTTTCCTATCCCTTTAAATGTCAAGGAATGTGCAGTACATATGAATATGATTGTTATTAATATTATTAGTATTATTTTTAGAAACTTTCTCAACCAATTGATGTAATCCATTTTCCAAATAATACCACTTCCAAAGGAAACACAAAAGAAATAGCTGTGCTAAATAAATACAGATATAAAAACGTTGTTAAGAAAGAAGTGCAACAGGGAGACACACAGAACAAACATTTTAGTTAACTATGCAATTCTAAATGAGTTTTCCCACATACTTACATTATAGAGCTGTATTTCTTGATAGTTAGGTCTAGGCTGCATGGTTAAACTCAAGCTTTTGCCAGCATGCATTGCTGAATTACGTCCAGAGTGTAGCATGCCAAGATTAATTGTGTTGTGCTTATATGCAGCATTCTGAACAGAGGAAATAATGGCATGAAAATGCATGAACACACATGCTTAGCAAACTGGGAAGAAACATTGTACAAACAGACCTAATTGACATTGTCTGATAATGCTTAAGTGAGCTGAAGCACATTCTGGGATTGACATAAGCATATAATGCTTGCTGTACACAAAAACATACTACACACAGACTTAAAACACTTACAGAATTGACAAAGATAGAACCATTCTGTTTCATGCCCTTAAAGAACCATGATGCATTATTTTAGTTTTTTAATTTGACCAATTTACTGGATAATTGAGAATTTTTTAACCCTTTCCCGCCGTTAGAACGTTCCATGCCGTCCCAACTTCGCTGGGCTTTAGCTCTATAAGGACGGCACGGAACATCTGAACTGTTTGGCTGTAGTGAAGCCATAGCTGCTTCCTAAATGGGATCGTGGGCTGGAGGATGTGCCTAGCGTCATAGGCATTCCCCCTGACCTGATCCCATCATTGAAATCACGAGATTGCATGAACGATCGCGCATTTTAAATTTTTACTTATTTGTTTACATTGGAACTTTGTTCCGATGTAGATTAATAAGTCACGGCAGGAATGGTTAAAGGCACACTCGTCTATTCCATTTGTTTTATATTGTTTCCACAGTTAAGACAAGATGCTATGCAAAATACATAATAACTATAGTTAATATTCCATAACCTAGCTTGTATTCCAATCCATTACAGTCTGCCCTGTGGAAAAACTTGTATTCAGTTTCAGTGTTTATTGCAATTCCATCCATTTAGAAGCACCACTGGTTAAATTAGTTTAACTACCCAAACTAGAGATACAATATAATAGGAACATTTATACTTTTCACACACACATAGAATTGTGTAGATGTATTAATACAGGTTTACATAAAAAAAATCCCCCTGAAATGAATATAGCATCATTTATTTAGTAAGCAGACACAGACAGGCTTGCCATATCCAGAATTTAACAAACTCAAAGCAGCCAAGTGACTTAGTTAAAGGGACAGTAAACACTAAATAAATGCTAGACAGAATTATACATTAAAAGGAAAGATTAGTCTGAGAATAACATGTAGATGTATTTTTTAAAGTTTCATTAACTGTTTAAATAGTGACAAAATAAGTAAAGTTTTAGTGCCTATAAAACAATGGGTGCTGCCATGTTGTAACTTAGGTTACCTTCTCTGCTGTGGCCAATTAGGGACAGTGGTAGGTCAATGACTGTGTGGAATATAACAGTGTTCTGTACTTCCATTTCTAACAGGAACTGAAAAGCTCATGATTTCAGAATAGAATTACAGGAAAAGGGAAGAAAATAAAGTATATTGCAGATTGTATCTTATGTATATACAGTTTATAATTTTATAACTATCTTAAAGTGTTTACTGTCCCTTTAAAGGGGCATGGAAGTCAAAATTAAACTTTTATGGTTCAGATAGAACATGCAATTACATTTATTATGAAAGCATTTATAGGTAGGCTCAGGAGCAGCAAAACAGTACTAAAAGCAAGCTGGTGGCAACACCAAGAACCAGGCATTTATTCAGTAATTTATGTCTATTTGTTTTAGAATTTAGCTTAAACATAGTTAACATTTTAAAGATCTACATTATGACATTTAATCAAAAATAAATCACTACATTAACTAAAACTCTCATAAAGTTAACTAGATTCTCACACTGGGCACTGACAATTTATATTCTAAGATGGCTCCATTTTGAGCAAACAATCTGTGTTAGACACTTGCAAAATAATAACAATATCAAAAACAATAATAATAATATTAGTTTATGTTTATAAAGAACAATTTAAAAAGGAAGAAGTTCATTGCATAAAAGGCATTTGTAAGTTTAAAATATACAGAGAAATACAGAAGATTTATAGGAAAACATATATTTTCACCACATGCAGCTTATTTAGAGTAGACTGTAACTAGAACTCTTCCAGAATTATTAAGTATTCATTTAAAGGGGGCTTAGAAGCCTCCCTTTTATATCTTAAAATGACTTTTTTCAATCCCACAAAGGCATCTTAATATCAAAACTGTTTCTTTTAATACAACCTCTTAAGTTTATAGCAAACATTTGCCATTGAATGCTGCAACACTGTACATAGTAATGCACTGAAGCTCTCTCAGATCTCTAAAGGGTTAAAGGGACAGTCGACACCAAAATTGTTATTGTTTAAAAAGTAGATAACATCTTTACTAAAAACTTTAGAACACCAGCGAGTCAGACTTAGCGCTTAAATTAAAAAGTCAAAGCTTTATTCAAAATATAAAACATGCTTAAAATCCAAAGATTCCAATCACAGCTCATCCCTTAAGCTGTCTTACGCGTTTCGGCCCCCCTGGCCTTATTCATAGACATCTTTACTACCCATTCCCCAGCTTTGCACAACAAACATTGTTATATTAATTTACTTAATAACATTTAAACCTCTAAATGTCTGCCTGTTTCTAAGCCTTTACAGACAGCCTCTTATCATATGTTTTTATTTGCTTTTCACAACAGGAGACTGCTAGTTCACGTGGACCATATAGATAACATTGTGCTCACCCACGTGGAGTTGTGCATGACACTGCACTAATTGGCTAAAATGCAAGTCAATAAACAATAAATAAATAGCCATGTGATAGGGGCAGTCTGCAGAGGCTTAGATACAAGGTAATCACAGAGGTAAAAAGTATATTAATATAACTGTGTTGGTTATGCAAAACTGGGGAATGGGTAATAAAGGGATTATTTATCTTTTTAAACAATAAGATTTTTGGTGTTTTCAATCCCTTAGAGTTTTTAGAATTTTAGAGTTGACTGTCCCTTTAAAATGTATTTGAACATATCAAAATGCAGGTTTGAAAGGCAATCAAGCATTATATTTGATTTGCTGTTATAATCTGAAAACCAGAAGATTTCAGAGTATTCTTACTAGATTTGAAATATATATAAATATTATTTTAAAATATTAGCAATGACTGACATTGACTAACTGTTTATTAAACTTTGAATCTTGTGTTACTTGAATCATTCATTAGAAGAATAGAGGGAGAACATAACACTTAACTAACCTTTGTATTTTTGAATCCAAAAGGAATCTCCATTTCACTGTGCACAGATATAAATTACATGTTCTAATTCGTTTCAGTGCATGTAATTTTAAGACTATTGACTCTGTGCCTGCAAATGGGTTAAACTACAGTAGAATCACTGCTTGGGACCTGCAAAGCGCTAGTTACACAGCTGAGTTGTGTGAGGAGTGCTGCTGATTGGATCAGCAGCTCCTGAGCGGTTCTTCTATTGGAGTTCCTGAGAGGTAATTCTACTTCATGTTTAACCCTACTACACACATAATAGTGCAGTGTCAATAGTCTTAAAATGACATGCTCTAATGAATTAAAACAATGTCATTTTCCAGCTTGGATCACCGCTTGGGACCTGCAAAGCGCTAGTTACACAGCTGAGTTGTGTGGGGAGTGCTGCTGATTGGATCAGCAGCTCCTGAGCGGTTCTTCTATTGGAGTTCCTGAGAGGTAATTCTACTTCATGTTTAACCCTACTACACACATAATAGTGCAGTGTCAATAGTCTTAAAATGACATGCTCTAATGAATTAAAACAATGTCATTTTCCAGCTTGGATCACCGCTTGGGACCTGCAAAGCGCTAGTTACACAGCTGAGTTGTGTGAGGAATGCTGCTGATTGGATCAGCAGCTCCTGAGCGGTTCTTCTATTGGAGTTACTGAGAGGTAATTCTACTTCATATTTAACCCTACTACACACATAATAGTGCAGTGTCAATAGTCTTAAAATGATATGTTCTAATGAATTAAAACAATGTCATTTTCCAGCTATTATTGCCCTTTAATGATAAGTTCACATTGAAAGAACAGGATGTGGAGAGTCTACAAATAACATTGCTGCATGGGGCATTACAAGAATTGCCCATGAAGGTGGAAAGGGAAAAAAGTAGAAGGGAAATAAACTGATTTAATATGTATTAATCACCAGAAAACATAACAATGTATTTAACTTTGGATACTACTGATCTGTTTACTGTGGCCAGAGCAAGCTTTAATAAGATTTGTTTAATCTCATGATGAGTAGATTTATAACTGTTAGAGACTGCTTATGGTTTGTCTGACTGAATGATTTTTGTTTATCTTATTGTTATTTTTGGAAAATCTTTAATAAAAAACAAAATCAGGAAGTGAAATAAGAGGTGTATTTTTAATAATAGAATAATCAAGAGACTGAAAAAAAACTAAGAAAAACAATTATAATAATAATAATAATAATAATACATTTGGGGGCATTTGTAGGGGGACTGTCCCAAAGGACCAACCCCTACTAGAACAATATTAAATTATGACAGTCCTCCTGCAATAAAATAGATGGTGCCTCTATCTGAATTATGAACAATCATGAAAAAGATGTGAAAAGATTCAAGATATGCTGCTGAAAATACATCTACATGGATTTTTCATGAGGCAATAGCTGGGAAAGACATCTAAACACTTTTTGAAAAGTGTTTTCTGATAGATTGCAATGCTGTTGTTGAATTACTAAACATACATTGCTGGTGAATTTACAGGGAAGTAAAGCCACAGAAAAACCACACATTAATTTGGCTTTTGAATTACTTGTGAATGGATGGAATGGCTTTGAATGTAAAAACATGTAAATGTAAAAACACAAAAAAAGCCACACTTCACACTCTCTTCCAATGGATTGGAACAGATCTCATAAAGGTCTTACATTTTTAAACATTACAAAAGTAATGGAAAGCTTAAAATACTTTGATTTATTTTGCAGCACAGACATTTCACATCTCCATCGTTCCTCAATATAACAAAATAGATTTTTTTTTTCCAGCCAATCAGGATCTGTACCACAGTATTTTACTCTATTTTCAAAGTAGTGGGGAAAGATATGCAACCATGGACAGAGCAATGTTTGTGAAAGACGTATATGTGCTGCAACATAAAAAGATGTGTAACCTTCACTTGTCTTTCTTGCCAGCAACAAATTTTGTAATACTTAAATATATATGCCTTTAAATGTGTGATTTGATAGAAAAACAAATCACAGCTATAACATGACACAAAGGACATGTGACTATAAACGTAGGTGCCTTCTTTTAAGTGATGAAATTATATTGGTTAACATTGTGTCCATTTTTTTCCTTCTGCATTAATATAACAGAACTGGATTATATTACACTTTATTAATTTATTACAATAATTTATCTACAAAAGTAATTTTAGACTTTTAAAGAATATATATATATATATATATATATATATATATATATATATATATATATATATATATACATACATACATACATACATTATATATACACACACATATATATAAAATACATATATTTACTTAAATATATATGTGTGTGTATGTATTTCTTTCATGTAATTGGCAAGAGTCCATGAGCTAGTGACGTATGGGATATACAATCCTAACAGGAGGGGCAAAGTTTCCCAAACCTCAAAATGCCTATAAATACACCCCTCACCACACCAAAAATTCAGTTTTACAAACTTTGCCTCCTTTGGAGGTGGTGAAGTAAGTGTGTGCTTGATTTCTATGATTTATTCGATGATACGCGCTTCTAAGCATTTTGAAGCCCAATTCCTCTCAGAGTACAGTGTTTGTCAGAGGGATGTGAAGGGAGTATCTCCTATTGATTTTATGGTTTTCCTCAAGGGAAATCTTTTGAAAGGTTCTCTGTTATCGGTCATAGGGATTCATCTCCTACCTCCCTTTTCAGCTCGACGATATACTCTTATATACCATTACCACTGATACTTTTTCAGTACTGGTTTGGCTATCTGCTATATGTGGATGGGTGTCTTTCGGTAAGTATGTTTTCATTATTTAAGACACTCTCAGCTATGGTTCGGCGCTTTATGTATTAATATAAAGTTCTAAATACATTTTTCAAATTGACTGTTTTTTCTTTTAATTTCGCCGGCAAAATTAGGCTCGCGAGGGAGAAAAATGCTCTTATTTATTGCGTCATCCTTGGCGCGAGAATTTTTTGGCACAAAGGTAAGTCTTTGATGAGGCAAGTTTGTAAATTCCAGCATCTTAGTTGACGCCAGGTTTCCTTGCATGAGGTTGCGTCTGTGATTTCCGGATGTTGTTGGCGACAAAAAAAATTTCAACTTCCTTTTGCATTGTGCGTCATACTTGGCGCCAAGAAATTTTGTTTATTTTTTCACCCCACTTCCTATATGCCTCCTGTCTTCTATATGCTCAGAGAGCTATGCTGTTTAAATTTTTCCCATTCCTGAAACTGCCACATAAGGACATTGTAAATTTTGCTTTAATGTTGTTTTTTCTTTTACATTTTACAACATGTCTCAATCTGATCCTGTCTCAGAAGCAACTGTTGGAACCCTTCTGCCTGATCACAGTTCTACCAAAGCTAAGTGTATCTGTTGTAAGTTAGCTGAGATATCTCCAGCTGTAGTATGTAACAGTTGTCATGATAAGCTTTTGCACGCAGAAAACGTTTCCATCAGTACTAGTACAGTTTCTGTTGTTCCTTCAACATCTAATGTACATTATATCCCTGTTGATATGAAAAATTATATTGCTGATGCGATACAGAAGGCTTTGTCTGCTATTCCGCCTTCTAATAAACGTAAAAGGTCTTTTAAAACTTCTCATAAAATTGATAACATTTCTAATGACTGACAACATACTGAAATATCCTCCTCTGATGAGGATCTCTCTGATTCAGAAGATCCTACCTCAGACATTGACAAATCTACTTATCTTTTCAAGATTGAGTATATTAGTTCCTTGTTAAAAAAAATGTTGGTTACTTTGGATATTGAGGAGTCTAGTCCTTTTGATATCAAAACTAGTAAACATTTAAATTCAGTTTATAAACCTCCTGTGGTTACTCCTAAGGTTTTTCCAGTTCCTGATGCTATTTCTGATGTGATTGCTAAGGAATGGGTTAAGCCTGGTACTTCTTTCATTCCTTCTTCTAGGTTTAAAAGGTTGTACCCTTTGCCAGCGGCTAGATTAGAGTTTTGGGAAAAAATCCCCAAAGTTGATGGGGCTATTTCTACTCTTGCCAAACGTACTACTATTCCTATGGAAGACAGTACTTCTTTTAAAGATCCTTTAGATAGGAAACTTGAATCTTATCTAAGGAAAGCTTATTTATATTCTGGCTATCTTCTCAGGCCTGCCATTGCTATGGCTGATGTTGCGGCTGCATCAACCTTTTGGTTGGATAGCTTAGCGCAACAGGAAACAGGTCCTGATTTGTCTAGCATTGTTCATTTGCTTCAACATGCTAATAATTTTATCTGTGATGCTATTTTTGATATTATCAAAATTGATGTTAAATCTATGTCTTTAGCTATTTTAGCTAGTAGAGCTTTATGTCTCAAATCTTTGAATGCTGACATGGTATCTAAATCTAGATTACTATCTCTTTCTTTCCAAGGTAACAATTTATTTGGTTCTCAGTTGAATTCAATTATTTTAACTATCACTGGGGGGAAGGGAGTTTTTTTGCCTCAGGATAAAAGATCTAAGGGTAAATCTAAAGCTTCAAATCGTTTTCGTTCTTTTCGACAGAATAAGGAACAGAAAACTAATCCTTCCCCTAAAGACTCTGGTTCCCAAAAATCCAATTCTTTTAAGAAACCAAAGCCAGCCCCCAAATCTGCATGAAGGTGCGTCCCTCGATCCAGTTCAACTGGTGGGGGGGGCAGATTGAAATTATTCCAAGACATTTGGGTAGATTCTGTTCAAAATTAGTGGATTCAGAGCATTGTCTCTCAAGGGTAGCGAATAGGATTCAGAGTAAGACCTCCTGTGAGAAGATTATTTCTCTCTCACGTTCCAGCAAATCCGGTGAAGGCTCGGGATTTTCTGAAGTGTGTTTCAGATCTAGAGTTTTCAGGGGTAATAATATCAGTTCCATTTCAGGAACAGGGTTTGGGGTTTTTATCAAATCTATTCATTGTCCCAAAGAAAGAGAATTTATTCAGGCCAGTTCTGGATCTGAAGTTTTTGAATCATTTTGTAAGAGTCCCAACATTCAAGATGGTGACTATGAGGATTATTTTGCCTTTTGTTCAGCAAAGTCATTATATTTCCACAATAGACTTACAGGATGCATATCTTCACATTTCGATTCATCCAGACCACTATCGGTTTCTGAGATTCTCTTTTCTAGACAAGCCTTACCAATTTGTTGCTCTTCCATTTGGCCTTACAACAGCTCCAAGGATCTTTTCGAAGGTTCTCTGTGCCCTTCTATCTGTAATCAGAGAACAGGGTATTGAGATGTTTCCTTATTTGGATGATATCTTGGTCTTTACATTTAGCCGAATCTCACACAAATCAACTAGTGTTGTTTCTTCAAAGACATGGTTGGAGGATTAATTTACCAAAGAGTTTCTTGATTCCTCAGACAAGGGTCACCTTTTTAAGTTTCCAGATAGATTCAGTGTCCATGACTCTCTCTTTAACAGACAAGAGACAAATGAAATTGGTTTCAGCTTGTTCATTCCCTTCAGTGGCTATGTGCATGGAAGTTTTAGGTCTAATGATTGCAGCATCAGACGTGATCCCCTTTGCTCGTTTTCACATGAGACCTCTACAGCTTTGTATGCTGAATCAATAGTGCAGGGATTATACTTGGATATCACAATTGATATACTTAAATACCAACATACAACTCTCTCTGACTTGGTGGTTAGACCATCATCGTATAGTTCAAGGGGCTTCTTTTGTTCGTCCTACTTGGACTGTGATCACAACAGATGCAAGTCTTTCAGGTTAGGGAGCTGTCTGGGGATCTCTCACAGCACAAGGGGTTTGGAGACCTCTAGAGGTGAGGTTACCAATCAATATTTTAGAACTCCGTGCTATTTTCAGGGCTCTTCAGGTTTGGCCTCTGTTAAAGAGAAAACCATTCATTTGTTTTCAGACAGACAATTTCACAACTCTGGCATATGTCATTCATCAGCTATGAAAGAAGTATCTCGGATACTTTCTTGGGCAGAATCCAGCTCTTGTCTAATTTCTGTGGTGCATATCCCAAGTGTAGACAATTGTGAAGCAGATTATCTCAGTCGTCAGACCTTACATCCTGGGGAGTGGTCTCTCCATCCAGATGTATTTTGTCAGCATCCACCATCTCCGCCTGAGGATCCCTGGACCTGGATAGGTACCTGGCAAGTTTCTTGTTTAGATGAGAAGCCATCAGCTCTATTTCTGGGGTCTTCCAGAAATAGAGCTGATGGCTTCTCATCTAAACAAGAAACTTGCCAGGTACCTATCCAGGTCCAGGGATCCTCAGGCGGAGATGGTGGATGCTTTAGCAGTTCCTTGGTTTTACCAACCTGCTTATATCTTTCCACCTCTAGTTCTTCTTCCAAGAGTGATCTCCAAGATCATTATGGAACAATCGTATGTGTTTCTGATAGCACCAGCGTGGCCTCACAGGTTTTGGTATGCGGATCTTGTCCGGATGTCCAGTTGCCAGCCTTGGCCACTTCCTTTAAGACAAGACCTTCTGTCTCAAGTGCCATTTTTTCAATCAGGATCTCAAATCATTAAATTTGAAGGTATGGATATTGAACGCTTAGTGCTTAGTCATAGAGGTTTCTCCGACTCAGTGATTAATTCTATGCTACAGCCTCATAAGTCTGATTCAAGGAAGATTTACTATCGAGTTTGGAAGACCTATATTTCATGGTGTTCTTCTCATAAATTCTCCTGGCATTCTTTTAGAATTCCTAGAATTTTACAGTTTCTTCAGGATGGTTTGGATAAAGGTTTATCTGCAAGTACTTTGAAGGGACAAATCTCTGCTCTTTCTGTTTTATTTTATAGAAAGATTGCTAAGATTCCTGATATTCACTGTTTTGTTCAGGCTTTGGTTTGTATCACACCTGTTATTAAATCAATCTCTCCTTCTTGGAGTCTTAAAGGGACACTCAATCAAAATTAAACTTTCATAATTCAAATAGAGCATGCCATTTTAAACAACTTTCCAATTTACTTCCATTAACTAAATGTGCACAGTCTTTTTATATTTAAACTTTTTGAGTCACCAGCTCCTACTGAGCAAGTGCAAGAATAAGTGTGTATGCATTTGTGAATGGCTGATGGCCATCACATGGTACGTGTATGCATTTGTGATTGGCTGATGGCTGTCACATAGGACAGGGGGAGTGGAAAAAGACATAACTTTTAAAATTGTCAGAAAAAAAATCTACTACTCATTTGAAGTTCCTACTAAGTGCTTCTGCATTGTCTTGTTATCTTGCATTTGTTGATTATGCAAATCTGTTGTGTTGACTGGTCCTTTAATTTGGTTTTGAAGATTTTGCAGGTTCCTCCTTTGGAGCCTATGCATTCTTTGGATATTAAAATACTTTCTTGGAAAGTGTTATTTATTTTGGCTATCTCTTCAGCTAGAAGTGTTTTCGGATTCTCTGCTCTCTCTTGTCAGTCTCCTTTTCTGATTTCTCATCAGGATAAGGCTGTTTTGCGGACTTCGTTTGAATTTCTTCATAAGGTTGTGAATTCTAACAACATTAGTAGGGAAATTGTTGTTTCTTCCTTATGTCCTAATCCCAAGAATACTCTTCAAATATCTGTACATTCTTTGGATGTTGTAAGAGCTTTGAAATATTATGTTGAAGCTACTAAAGATTTCAGGAAGACTTCTAGTCTATGTGTTGTCTTCTCTGGGTCTAGAAAAGGTCAGAAAGCTTCTGCCATTTCTTTGACATCTTGGTTAAAGCTTTTGATTCATAAAGCTTATTTGGAGGTGGGACAGTCCCCACCTCAGAGGATAACTGCTCATTCTACTAGATCAGTCTCCACTTCTTGGGCTTTTAAGAATGAAGCTTCAGTTGATCAGATTTGCAAAGCAGCAACTTGGTCTTCTTTGCATATACAGGTATTTACTAAATTTTACCATTTTGATGTATTTGCTTCTTCTAAAGCAGTTTTTGGTAGAAAATTTCTTCAGGCAGCTGTTTCAGTTTGATTCTTCTGCTTATGTTTTAAGTTTTTCTCTTTAAATTTATGAGAAAAACAAATTTTTTTGTGGATTTAATTTTTTCAGTGGAAAATGGCTGTTTTTATTTTATCCTTCCCTTTCTAGTGACTCTTCTCTGGACTTCCACAGCTTGGGTATTTCTATCCCATACGTCACTAGCTCATGTACTCTTGCCAATTACATGAAAGAAAACATAATTTATGTAAGAACTTACCTGATAAATTTATTTATTCCATATTGGCAAGAGTCCATGAGGCCCACCCTTTTTGTGGTGGTTATGATTTTTTTGTATAAAAGCACAATTATATTTCCAGTCCCTCTTTTTGTATGCTTTTTTACTCCTTTTTCTATCACCCCACTAAACTGAATTGTGGGTGTGGTGAGGGGTGTATTTATAGGGATTTTGAGGTTTGGGAAACTTTGCCCCTCCTGGTAGGATTGTATATCCCATACGTCACTAGCTCATGGACTCTTGCCAATATGAAAGAAATTAATTTATCATGTAAGTTCTTACATAAATTATGTTTTTTCTTCTGCATTGAAATAATTAAATTGCATTATAGTCCAATTGAAGGTCAGATTACAAGTGAAGTGTTAACTGCACTAGAAGTAAGCTTGTGTTTGTGCATGTGTCGAGTTGCGCTTGTATTACAAGTTGAAAGTAGAAAGTTTCCGATGCGCATAAAACAGGGGCGTATTATGGCCTAGGCCAACAAGGCCGGTGCCTAGGGCAGCAGATTTGGGAGGGGCAGCACATCTGCCATATCCTCTCTCTAAAAGCCAGCACACAGTACAGTGAGTTATAAAGTGCATGCTTTTAGAGAGAAGACAAGGCACGTGCGCTGATTAAGGTCACTCTTCACAGGCAATGCTCCTTTAAACCGTTGCATCATTTAGACCCGCCTGCATTTTTGCAGTGGAAGCGTTCTTGGTGAGAAACTAGCCCATGGATATGCTTACAAGGTGAGGCTGGAGGAGAAGACCTTGTGCAGATATGCTGTCTCCCCTTGTCAGCTGTGATTCGCCTGCGAGCGCAGAACTTATTGCAGGTCTTAGTAACTAACAGACTGGATGCGTCTGTGCACTGCTTAGATCAGCTTGTGATGTCTAATCATAAACTCTCAGTGCTAATGTATGTTAGCTACTAATAAATAGCTTTCTCTGCATTCATGTGATGTCTAATCATAAACTCTCAGTGCTAATGTATGTTATTACTAATAGCTAGCTTTCTCTGCATTCATGTGATGTCTAATCATAAACTCTCAGTGCTAATGTATGTTACTACTAATAACTAGCTTTCTCTGCATTCATGTGATGTCTAATCATAAACTCTCAGTGCTAATGTATGTTAGCTACTAATAGCTAGCTTTCTCTGCATTCATGTGATGTCTAATCATAAACTCTCAGTGCTAATGTATGTAGCTACTAATAGCTAGCTTTCTTTGCTTTCATGTGATGTCTAATCATAAACTCTCAGTGCTAATGTATGTTAGCTACTAATAGCTAGCTTTCTCTGCATTCATGTGATGTCTAATCATAAACTCTCAGTGCTCATGTATGTTAGCTACTAATAGCTAGCTTTCTCTGCATTCATGTGATGTCTAATCATAAACTCTCAGTGCTCATGTATGTTAGCTACTAATAGCTAGCTTTCTCTGCATTCATGTGATGTCTAATCATAAACTCTCAGCGCTAATGTATGTTAGCTACTAATAGCTAGCTTTCTATGCATTCATGTGATGTCTAATCATAAACTCTCAGTGCTAATGTATGTTAGCTACTAATAGCTAGCTTTCTCTGCATTCATGTGATGTCTAATCATAAACTCTCAGTGCTAATGTATGTTAGCTACTAATAGCTTTCTCTGCATTCATGAACCCACGGAGTAAATAGTAAACGGACACTTAAAATGTTTCATTACTTGAATTATGGTAATTACTGTATGTTGTTGCATGTGAAGGGCAGTGATTGTTTCAAAGTGTATTCTTCTTTCCCTCCCTTCCTCTCTCTCTTCTTTCCCTTTCTCCCTCCCTTCCTCCCTCAACTCACTCCCTCCCTCGACTTACTCCCTTCTTTCTTTCACTCCCTCCCTTGCTCCCTTCTTTCTCTCAACTCCCTCCCTTGCTCCCTTCTTTAACTCCTTTCTTTCCCTCCCTTCTTTCCCTCCCCCTTTTCTTCTCTCCCTCCCCACTTTTCTCTTCTCTCTATCTCTCCCGTCTTTCCTTTCCTTATCTTTTCTCCCCTCCCCTTCTTTTCTCCCCTTTCTCTCAGGGAGAAAATGGTATGAGATGCATGCAATTCAACCCACCTGTAACCAAGTGTTTTGCTAGCCCATTTTCTTTTGAGTTGTTATGAATTTTTTTTTTTAAAACACTGACCCAAAAAAATATGAAGGGGAAAAAAGGCCTAAAACCTTTTTTTTGGGGGGGATGGGGGAGTAGAATTTTGAGTGCCTAGGGCAGCACAAAACCTAAATATGCCACTGGCGTAAACAGCCGAACGTAGAATATTGCGCGCGCGATAACCTATTTCCCCATAGAAGTTAATGGAACAAAAAAACAAAAACAAGCCACTTTGAATACAAAGTAACAAGGGGCGCTATACCACACACAATACTGTAAATAAAAGAAAAATCTCAGTTTCTGATCCAAAAGGGTGATCAAGAACACCAGGGCAGCTCCTCTTCTAAAGGCATGGGAACACCAATATGTAAAGCAAACAAGGTAAAGACAAAAGGGCGCCTCATAGTGTAAACTGTGCAATTTATTAAATGGATATGAAAAAATTGGGTCACCTACAAGAAAGATGGCACTATATAGATGGATAGTGCAGAGGGGCGGGCTGGATGTCATAGCTGGCTAATACTCCTGGCAGCTGTCTCTAGGGAAATTCCTCTTGGAACAAAATAGTCTCCAATATCTGGCCACAGGCAGTAGGTAAAAAGGCACTACAGGGGGATTTCTCTTTGAGTGCAAGAGTCTCCAATATCCGCCTGCGGGCCACTTCCCACAGACAATACACTGTAATGTTTGCAGTCACTGCATATTGGAGACTCTTTTGTTCCAAGAGGAATTTAGCTGGAGACAGCTGCCGGCAGTATTAGGTAGATGATGGCTATGACATCCAACCTGCCCATCTGCACTATCCATATAGTGCCACCTTTCTTGTGAGTGACCCAATTGTTTTGAATCCTTTTTATAAATTACAGTTTACACTATGAGGCGCCCTTTACCTAATGAAGCAAAAAAAAAACTACTTTTGCGCAAACCCAATTGAATAATCTCAAGTGCACTAACCTGACATGAAAGTATGAATATTTCACATTCTATTTCTACATATATGTTTTTTGGTACAATATATATATATATATATATACAGCTTTATATAGGGATATCTATTTATAAATACATAGAACATATTCTGCTATGTTCAGAGCATTGGAATGTCAAATATTTATAGTAAATACACTCTATAATACTTTATTAAATTAAAATATTTTATAATATGATTTTACATGTTTTCATCTACTTAACTGCAAAGGGCTCCAATGCACTTATATACTGTATGTCTATATATGTATACATATGTATGTATGTGATTATATGTGTACATATGTCTTTAAATACATATATACAAATATCAGCATACACATGCCAGGGTGCTAGGAGGGAATCACAGAGTTAATTAGACAAATCGTTGGTCTGATGAAGGGGTGAACACCCCCTGAAACGTCACTAAGGAATAAAATTTGGATACAATTGATAAGACCAGTGAGTCCTTTGTCTAATTAACTCTATATACATACATACTCTAAACATACATATAAACCATTAGAGATGTATATGTATGTATCTCTATGTTAAAGCCCTTTGCCTGTTTTTTAACACCTGAGACCTCATATCTTTGAGCCCTAATAACTTTTGTGTGCAATATTTTTTTAAATAATTTTTTATTAGATGTTGTTATTATGAGTGTAACTGTACTTTGTAATGTATTTTTTTATGTGTTTTGTGACACTTTTTAGTTTTGCAAAACAGTTAACCACAGCTCTGAGGAAGCGATAACCCGATGCTCAGTAACTTCAATTGAGCTCAAGGGATCGTGTTTACTTTTAACTTGTAATATGAGCGAAAAAACCTGCCAATCTCAAATACCAGCGATAAATCCCTTATCGCTCATGCTTAACTGTTAGTACTCAACTCGTAGTCTGGCCCTGAGTAAGTTATTATAAGACTTTATGTAAAAATATTATTTATATAGAATACTTAAGGGATTATCATTAAATCAATACAAATCCTTATAATATACTATATATATAGTATATATATATATATATATATATATATATATATATATACTGTATATATGTGTGTATATCTATTTATATATATAAATATATATATATATATTTTATATTTATATATATATATATAGGTGTATATATATATATATATATACATATATATATATATATATATATATATATATATACAGGTATATAGTATATTGTAAGGATTAATACTGATTTTATATATATATTCATCAGTAATCCAAATACAATACCTAAATGCTAACTTCTTTATGTAAAAGCCATATTGTATTCATTATAACATTTTGGAGGCTTTTAAAATGTAAGGTTGGAAGAGCATCAAATTAATCATCACTTTGTTGAACAAGCAAACTTAACATCAAACTGCTACAAAGGTGACAGTAAAGCTCGTCTCACACAACCCCAGAAGTCCTATTAATCCTATCTTGTAGAATGTTTGAAATTGAATAGTTGAGTTTTCCTGATAATTTACTCTGTTGAGAATACAGATTTGATCTCCAATTTCTTTCAATGCCAAACAGAAAGATTTATGTTGTGAAGCTTAGTATGAGTTACGAGACCTGGCCAACTAAACAGTTTACACTATAAACTGCTCTAAGAATATAATGACTTTCAGTAAAATATGACTGTAAATTGATTGCAAAGTGCTAAGCTATTAAGGCAACTACAGACTCATATCAATTCCATCCCAATAGATTACAAACCAAACACTCCTAAATCACACTAGATTTAGTGCTGACTACAAGCGCATCTCCGGAGCAGTGATAAGTAAATATTGTTGCTATTTTTCTCTGTGTGTACAGGCTCATTTCTCACAAGTATAAAGACACAATTTACAATTTTTTCATTATTTTTAAAATACTAATTTCAGATCGATCTGTTTTTGGTGTCAGCTTAATTGCTCCACAAACACTTATTAGATGTTGTAAAAGCTTTCAAAACCTTGAACGTTATTTATCGATAAAACGTTTGGATTTTGAAAACATTGTATATTGAATTTCATGAACTACTGCGTTAGTTCCCCAAACATTTTAAACATTGCAACAAAGTATATAAGATGGTAAACAAGTCATACCAATAGATGGCAAACATACCCTGTCTAACCTTCTAGCTTCTATATGCCTTAGCAACTGTTGTCTCCAGTCTGGTGGCATTTTATTGCAGCTGTCATCTAGTTTCCCAGAATTAGGTCTTGTCTTCATATCACTGGTATCTGGTGCTTTATCACCATAATTAACCAGGTTGTAATCAGATGGTATCTTTTCAAGCAAAGCTGCCATAGTTGGCCTTGCAGAGACAGGTCTGGTTTGAGATGTTCCATATGTCTCTGTACTATAGCTTCTTGCAGATAAAGGCCTTCTCTGAGTTAGGGTTTTAACTTGATAGTTTCCAGTCTGAGATTTTATATCTGGATATGAAGTGTGGTCATCTTCATACCTTCCATTCCTTTTTAGAAACTGAGCATCAGCCACTGACATACTGCTTTGGCGTTCTACGGCTCCAAGGAAAGGCGGTCTTCCATACCTATCAGTCTGGGGGAGTTCATGTGGCTCACTGACTCTCCTATACATTGCCATTTCAGTGGCACTTGCTAAAGAATCTGCTCTTTTCATAAACCCTGCCCTTGGTCCTTGATTTGTAAACTGAGGAGGAATGGAATCTTCATTTACTGATGGCTGTGAAAAGGAGAACATTTGCTCTATGGGCTGATACCCTCTATACGCTCGTGGACTGATTAAATCTTTTGCAATTGTTTTAGTTTGCTGTGCAGCATAATCTGGATTGTATGAAAATGGTGGAGGTGCCCTTTTGTCTGGTTTAACTTCTACTGCTCCTTGAGGATTAAAACTTTGGTCAAACTGGTAGACTTTTTTTGTTGTTTTGTGATTTTGTTGACCTCGACTGCTACCATAGCCTAATAACTCATCATCAAGCATTGGTACAGACTGGCTACGTGACATACTGTGCTCCTGTCCCAAAGATAAGTCTGATCTTTCATGGCTTCCATGCATTATGTTTCTGTGATCATAATGTTGCAATGGTATGTTATATACTTTGAATGCACCAATGTCTATCTCATCTATACTTTGCGATTTTTTAAACCTCCCTGTCTTCAAATCTTTCATTAAAGGAGATAACCTTTCAGTACTTTTGCTTATTGAAATAGTATTTTTGGCAGACTCTGGCCGACTATGAGAATGTGCAAATACATTTCCTGTATTCCTGTTGGAGCTTGAATCATGAAACTCCCATGCTGCCCCTGATGAATATGTGCTTGGGTTGTCCATTGATTGTTGTTTATGAATTTTTCGTTCTGGAAAAGGACTATTAACAGGAGTGCTTTCCAATTTAGAAGGGAAAGCTGTCCTATCTTCAAATGGACTTGGTGTTCTAGTCCAATTCTGCCAGGGATTGCTAGGAGGCACGTCTGATTCAGGCTGGCTTCTCTGGGTTGACTGTTCTAGTTCCAAGGGAATGCCAACTATTCTATCCTGTCTAATCAATGGTCTGCGTCCATGAGCAGATGTGCTTCTTGATTTTGAGTTCAGCATTGGGTTACTATTGGGATTCTCTACTGTATTTTCTTCTGCAACAAATCCAGTGTTATCATAGTGTGAGCTATCATTCCAGTTTTCAGTAAACGAGTCATTGAGGGCCTGTCTATCATTGCGTTGTTGTAGATTCCCTACTGGTGCTGACTCACGCTGGCTCAGTAATGGCTTTGTTTCTAGTGGCTGTGGAAATGATTGAGCAAGCCTACAAAAGAGAAGATATACATAAACAGACTTATTTAACTTAGAATAATTAACAGTGAGACAAACAAATGTAAAAGTAATTAGTGCAAACACTCTTTGTTATTGTTGTAATTGTCTTCAAACAATGAATTTATTGAATGCATTATTAATTCTGTATGATTGGAATTTTTTAGTTAAAGGGAAAGTAAACCCAAAAAAATAATTTTATGATTCAAATAGAACATACAATTTTAAACAACTTTCAAATGTATTTCTATTATCAAATTTGCTTCATTCTCTTGTTATCCTTTGCTGAAGGAACAGCATTGCACTACTGGCAGCTAGCTGAACACATCTAGTTAGCCAATCACAAGAGACAAATGTGTGCAGGCACCAATCAGCAGCAGCTCCCACTAGTGTAGGACATGTGCGTATTCATTTTCAACAAGGGATACTAGGAGAACAAAGCACATTTGAAAATAGAAGTGAATTAAAAAGTGTCTTAAAGTTACATGCTCTATATGAATCAGGCAAGTTTAATTTTTACTTCCCTATCCCTTAAAATTGATATGAAACGCAAAGATTCAGACAGAGCATACAATTTTTAAAAAGTTTCCAATTTGTTTAGTTCCCATCTTATTCGTTATTGTAGAGTTACCTAGGTAGGTGTTTGGAGCATTAAAAGTAAAAAATACTGCTTCTATCTACTGCTCTTGCAAATGGATAACATTCTTGCAAACTGCTGGCAAATAGTGTTCAAGACACATACACGCTCCTGAGCTTACTGCTTTTCAACAAAAGATAAAAAGAGAATGATTGATAATAAATGTAAATTAGAAAGTTATTTAAAACGATATGCTCTGTCTGAATCATGAAAGAAAAATGTTGGTTTTTATGTCCCTTTAAGTGACATGTAAGTATATTTAAAGGGATACTGAACACAAATTTTTTTTTTCATGATTCAGATAGAGCATGCAATTTTAAGCAAATTTATAAGTTACTTCTATTATCATTTTTTCTTCGTTCTCTTGATATCTTTATTTGAAAAAGAAGGCATCTAAGCTAAGGAGCCAGCAAATTTGTGATTCAGAACCATGGACAGCATTTGTTTATTGGTGCTGTCCAATCAGCAAGGACAACCCAGGTTGTTCACCAAAAATGGGCCGGCATCTAAACTTAAATTCTTGCTTTTCAAATAAACATACCAAGAGAATGAAGAAAATTTGTTAATAGGAGTAAATTAGAAAGTTGCTTAAAATTGCATGCTCTATCTGAATCACAAAAGAAAAAAATTGGGTTCAGTGTCCCTTTAAGCATAGCACTAAAGAGCATTGATTTATTGACTGTATTCTTTCTTCTTTAAAATCTGAACTTTTCAGTTGGGCAAAGCTTACGTGCATTGAAGACAAGTTATATATTCTTCTACTAAAGTTCATTTTTAAACCATGTAGTTTGGCTTCTGTGTGACTCTCATTTGTGGAACAATACAATAATGTTTGTTATGAAATTTAAACATTTTTCTATGGTGATCAAAATGATCCACTTACATTATCATACAGTTAGGTTCTTTCTTCTATACCACTCAAGTACACAGCACCACAGATTAACATATAGAGCTCAACATTTTCCTACGCACTTACAAGACAAAAAGGCTATACATCTTAACCCCTCAACTGCCAGAGGAGGCTAACGAAGAATGTGCAGGGCATAAGAAATACATATTTCTTTACAAAATGGATAGAATAATATACAATTAATTCATTTTCAAAATTATTTTACATGTTTTGCAGTAAAGGGAAAGGGTACACTTAAATTCTCAGTTATTCTAGCTGTTACTTTTACAGTGCATGTATGGAAAGATTGCTTTCAAAAAGTGTATAATTCTTTATTATTATTATTATTATTATTATTATTATTATTATTATTATACATAAATTGTGATATGCAAATAGAAATCTAAATTTACAAATACAATTTTGTTTTTGGAAAACCTATTCCAAATAATAAAATAAAAAATTATTTTTTTTGGAAATATAATTTAGTTTTTTTGAAAGTATATTCTTCTTTTTATGGAAGTAAACTTTTTCTTTTGTAAGTAATTTTTTTTTTGGAATTACATTTCCATTATGTGTCAAAACACTGTCAAAAATAAATGCTAGTTCCCATTTTGCTAAAGAACTTTCATTGTCACAGCAGTCAATTAAATGTAGAGAAATGGCTGACAAAATCAATATTCCTTAGTACATTACTGTATAAAACAGGGCAGGAAAAGCACTTTATGTTGTATGGTAAATGACAGCATAAAAACATATTCTGGAAGAAGACCACATGCTACAGTTTCCCTGCTGTCATGAAAACTGTATTTAAAACATCAAAATCAATATTAAGCCATCTTGAATGTCACATAATACATTTTTAAAAGTTTACCTGAGATTCTGATATATGTTTTTGTAGCTGTTTTATCCCATTTAATTGAAAATGGCAGCTAGTTACCAGGAGGCAAACTACTGATATGACTGCTGTGACATCACAAATTCTTTAGCAAAATGAGAACTAGCATTTATTTTTGACAGAGTTTTGACACATGCTGGAAGTGTCATTCCAAAAAAAACCCCAAAACATTGTCCTTCAGAAAGAGAAAATTGAATTGTATTTCCAAAAAAGTACTTAAAAAAAACAAAAATATTTGTAGTCGTAATCAAAGATTTGTATTGAAAATAAATTGTAATCCCCCCCCCACCAAAGAAAAATGATATTCCATAAGTAAAATATCACATAAAGGGTTAGATAATGAGTGGCACACTACAATTGTAGTCTAGCCAATGGGTGGTAAAGAAAGGTTCATAGTGTGGGGAAGGATATAAAGAACATTATACAATTGTGACTTGGGCTTTTTAAAAAAGAAGAAAATCTCATAAAAAAACAAACCCCATTGTCTATGTTATTTAATTGTGTTTTCCTGATACTATTTATCATTATTTGACAGTCTTTATAAAATCCAACCCAATAACATCTTGCACCCTGTGATGAAACTGGTGAAAATTCACAGATCTATGATGCTAGGTTTTTCACTTTACCATGCACTTTGGATCAGCACACATTACGGAGCAGGAGGTTTACATTTTTGCAGTTTTTTTTACCCAGGGTAAAAGTTAAAAAATGTATATTAAAAAAAAAAAAGGCAACGGGAATAATATACAGCAATGCCACCTGCTCTGTATCATGTAGGCTAATCTGAGGGGCATAATACAGCTGTCAAAAAGTCTTCAGCCTCACTGATCTGTGAATGCACACAACTTCTTGTGAGTGGAAGAATACCTAGTTCCAAGATGGCGGCTACAGTATGTAGATGAGGAGCTTAACTCACCAGCATCTATAAGGGGTTAAAATAAGAGAATAGCTTTGAAGAAAGATGCAGGCTCAGTAGGAAAAACTAGATTATTGTGAGTAGTAACTATGCTATAGTAATTGAGTTAAACAGGTTAATATCTCTTTAAGAAATACAAAATGTATATTGGCAAACAAACAGGAATATTGCACTTTACGAACCTGTTGCCCCACAACGAACTGTTTACTGCTTCTTTAGCGGAAATCTGCACTTTGACTCGTGCATTTGAGGACCCTGATGAAGCCTGGGAAGGTGAGTAGTCAGAATATGTGCCTGATGAAACACTGTTATGGTGATGTTTATCAACTTCTGACTCATCTGTGGACTCTAGAGACAAAAATATTAATTTAATTAAATTATTTGATCCAACTTTGTATTATATTATTCCTAAATATGAATACAATGAATGTATTAATCCATGACGATTGGCATATGGGCTGGCAACCAACAGTAAGCAAATGTAAGACAAAATTAAGAGTATATTAAAGTTTCATTATGTAATCAGCCAGACAATAGGCACTGTTGTGTGTTGTGCTGCTAGGCACTTGGTCAAGAGCCAAACCTGAAGGTGGGTTAAAGGGACACTGTATTTTATTCATAGTTTTGAGACAAAAATGTCAACATGCTTTTCCTTCATGGTTGTTATAATATTTTAGTACAAGGTCCCTTTAATTTTTTTGAGGGTACTATAATACACAGCCTAGTTTATTCTTCATGTTATATTGGATTTCATTCATAGATAATTCACATTGTTTTATTAATAATATTAATGTAGAACTAAGAAATATTACAGCTCTTTAAAAAGTTATACAACATCATGAATTAAACTTTATAAAATGCAGGAAACAACATATTGGGTTGGATTTATCTACGATTGTAAAGGTGAGTTCATGTAAGAAATCCCTTGCGCATCTCTTCACCTATTTTTTCCAGCATTTTGTTAGTGGGCGCTAATTTCCATTAGCATCTATAACTGCATGAGTAGCCCCAATGCATATCTTGTGCATTAAACAAGAACGGTAAACAATGCGGAAAAAAAATTATAACTAGTTATATAATTGTTTGTATTTGTTCTTTTATGGTAAAGCAGTCTTTGGGGCCTATCTATCAAGATCCGAATGGAGCTTGATGCCCCGTGTTTCTGGCGAGCATGCAGACTCGCCAGAAACAGCAGTTATGAAGCAGCGGTCACAAAGACTGCTGCTCCATAACCTGTCCTCCTGCTCAGAGCAGGCGGACAGACGTCGCCGGAAATCAACCCGATCGAGTACGATCGGGTTGATTGACACCCCCCTGCTGGCGGCCCATTGGCTGCGAGTCTGCAGGGGGCCGCGTTGCACCAGCAGCTCTTGTGAGCTGCTGTTGCAATGCTGAATACGGCGAGTGTATTGCTCGCCGTATTTAACGACGTCTGGCGGACCTGATCCGCACTGTCGGATCAGGTCTGCCAGACTTTAAATGTAGAATTCAAGACTCTAATGCCCTTGTATTTGTCTTGCTGTCGTGTTTTGCTATTTTAAAGCGGACAAGGTTGTCTCATTTTTCTTTTATTTTTTCTTGAACAATTTTCAAGCTTTCTGTTAAAGGGATACTGTACCCAATTATTTTATTTCATGATTCAGATAGAGCATGCCATTTTAAGCAACTTTCTAATTTACTGCATTTAGCCACCAATCAGCAAGCTCTACCCAGATGCTGAACCAAAGATGGGCCGGCTTGTAAGCTTACATTCCTGCTTTTTCAAATAAAGATACCAAGAGAATGAAGAAAAATTGATAATAGGAGTAAATTAAAAAGTTGCTTAAAATTGCATGCTCTATCTGACTTATGAAAGAAACAATTTGGATTCGGTATCCCTTTAAGCATATGTGATAGTGGACTGTTTTATAGATTTTTTTTTCATTTTAAGTAGTTTGTTCTTTAAAGGAACAGTAAACCTAAAAAATAATGTTATATAATTCTGCACATAGTGCAGAATTATATAACATTATTTTAGTGTTATCGTTATAAACCCTTAAATTCCCTTTTATTTTGTTTTAAATATGTCCGTTTTTCAGACCCGCTCTCTGTACTCTTCTGACCGGGTCTGTTTTTTTTACACAGCGCATCGGGCCAGCTGTATAGTCACAGCCCGACCGCGCCATAACACTAAGTGCAGCTCGCTCCTGCTGTCAGACAGACGATAACACTAAAATAATGTTATATAATTCTGCACTATGTGCAGAATTATATACCATTATTTTTTAGGTTTACTGACACTTTAAGCTTTTGAGCATGTTTTCGTGTGTTGCAGATGTCCTTTACAGTGCGTTTTATTGAATCTAGGCAGATGTCAACATCTTATATCATACATTTAAGTATATTATTTTCTTTAAAGGGAAAGTCAACACCAGAATTTTTGTTATTTTAAAAGATAGATAATCCCTTAATTACCCATTCCCCAGTTTTGCATAACCAACAAAGTTATAGAAATACACATTTTACCTGTGTAATTACCCTGTATCTAACCCTCTGCAGACTGCCCCCTTATTTCAGTTGTTTTGACAGACCTGCATTTTTAGCCAATCAGTTCTCACTCCTAGGAGCTTCACGTGCCTGAGCTCAATGTTATCTATATGAAACGCATGAACTAACGCCCTCTAGTGGTGAAAAACTGTCAAAATGCATTTAGATTAGAGGTGGCCTTCAAGGTCTAAGAAATTAGCATGTAAACCTCCTAGGTTTATCTTTCAACTAAGAATATCAAGAGAACAAAGCAAAATTGGTGATAAAAGTAAATTGGAAAGTTGTTTAAAATTACATGCCCTATATGAATCATGAAAGTTTTTTTGGACTTGACTGTCCCTTTAAAATAAAAACAGAAAGTTGATTAAAACATAAATTATTTGACTCTATACAGTCCACCTTTCCTCAGTCTCACAATACAGTTATTTTTGTATAGACAAATTCAGCCTGCAACATTGTATTCTGTGCTTTGTTTTGAAATAAATGGAGCAGCCAAGTTCCTGTTGTGAATCTGGTGTGGGTGGAACAATAATTACAAACGCATACTACTGCTGCAGAGTAATGGAACATTTAAAGCCTTCAGTTCTTTACTTTTCATGCAAAATATAACCATATGTAAATGTTTATTATTTATTTAACTAACGCCTAGATTTAGAGTTTTGCGGCCAAAGGGGTGCGTTAGCTACGCGTGCTTTTTTCTGGCCGCACCTTTTAAATACCGCTGGTATTTAGAGTTCACAGAAGGGCTGCGTTAGGCTCCAAAAAAGGAGCGTATAGCATATTTACCGCAACTTCAACTCTTGATACCAGCGGTGCTTACGGACGCGGCCAGCTTCAAAAACGTGCTTGTGCACGATTCCCCCATAGAAAACAATGGGGCTGTTTGAGCTGAAAAAAAAACCTAACACCTGCAAAAAAGCCGCGTTCAGCTCCTAACGCAGCCCCATTGTTTCCTATGGGGAAACACTTCCTACGTCTGCACCTAACACTCTAACATGTACCCCGAGTCTAAACACACCTTACACTTATTAACCCCTAATCTGCCGCCCCCGCTATCGCTGACCCCTGCATATTATTTTTAACCCCTAATCTGCCGCTCCGTACACCCCCGCCACCTACATTATCCCTATGTACCCCTAATCTGCTGCCCTAACATCGCCGACCCCTATATTATATTTATTAACCCCTAATCTGCCGCCCCCAACGTCGCCTCCACCTAACTACACTTATTAACCCCTAATCTGCCGACCGGACCTGAGCGCTACTATAATAAATGTATTAACCCCTAATCCGCCTCACTCCCGCCTCAATAACCCTATAATAAATAGTATTAACCCCTAATCTGCCCTCCCTAACATTGCCGACACCTAACTTCAAGTATTAACCCCTAATCTGCCGACAGGAGCTCACCGCTACTCTAATAAATTTATTAACCCCTAAAGCTAAGTCTAACTTTAACCCTAACACCCCCCTAAATTAAATATAATTTAAATCTAACGAAATAAATGAACTCTTATTAAATAAATTATTCCTATTTAAAGCTAAATACTTACTTGTAAAATAAACCCTAATATAGCTACAATATAAATTATAATTATATTATAGCTATTTTAGGATTTATATTTATTTTACAGGCAACTTTGTAATTATTTTAACCAGGTACAATAGCTATTAAATAGTTAAGAACTATTTAATAGCTAAAATAGTTAAAATAATTACAAAATTACCTGTAAAATAAATCCTAACCTAAGTTACAATTAAACCTAACACTACACTATCAATAAATTAATTAAATACAATTCCTACAAATAAATACAATTAAATAAACTAACTAAAGTACAAAAAATAAAAAAGAACTAAGTTACAAAAAATAAAAAAATATTTACAAACATTAGAAAAATATTACAACAATTTTAAACTAATTACACCTACTCTAAGCCCCCTAATAAAATAACAAAGACCCCCAAAATAAAAAAAATGCCCTACCCTATTCTAAATTACAAAAGTTCAAAGCTCTTTTACCTTACCAGCCCTTAAAAGGGCCCTTTGCGGGGCATGCCCCAAAGAATTCAGCTCTTTTGCCTGTAAAAAAAAAACATACAATACCCCCCCAACATTACAACCCACCACCCACATACCCCTAATCTAACCCAAACCCCCCTTAAATAAACCTAACACTAAGCTCCTGAAGATCTTCCTACCTTGTCTTCACCTCACCGGGTTCACCGATCGGTCCAGAAGAGGGTCCGAAGTCTTGATCCAAGCCCAAGCGGGGGGCTGAAGAGTGACGTCCATCCTCGGGCTGAAGTCTGGATCCAAGCGGCGGCTGAAGAAAACCATCATCGGGCTGAAGTCTTGATCCAAGCGGGCGCTGAAGAAGTCCATAATCGGGATGAAGTCTTCTATGAAGCAGCATCTTCAATCTTCTTTCTTCCAGAGCCATCATCTTCCAGCCGATGCGGAACATCCTCTTCTACCGACGCCTACTTGCCGAATGACGGTTCCTTTAAATGACGTCATCTAAGATGGCGTCCGTCGAATTCCGATTGGCTGATAGGATTCTATCAGCCAATCGGAATTAAGGTAGGAAAATTCTGATTGGCTGATGGAATCAGCCAATCAGATTCAAGTTCAATACGATTGGCTGATCCAATCAGCCAATCAGATTGAGCTCGCATTCTATTGGCTGTTCCGATCAGCCAATAGAATGCGACCTCAATCTGATCGGCCTGATCGGATCAGCCAACCGGATTGAACTTGATTCTGATTGGCTGATTCCATCAGCCAATCAGAATATTCCTACCTTAATTCCGATTGGCTGATAGAATCCTATCAGCCAATCGGAATTCGAGGGACGCCATCTTGGATGACGTCCCTTAAAGGAACCTTCATTCGTCGGTAGTCCGTCGGGCCAGCAAGATGTTCCGCGTCGGAGGTCTGCAAGATGGAGCCGTTCCTCATCGGATGAAGATAGAAGATGCCGCTTGGATCAAGATGGTTGCCGGTCCGGATTGCCTCTTCTTCCCGGATAGGATGAAGACTTTGGAGCCTCTTCTAGACCTCTTCAGCCGCCGGATTATGGATCGCCAGCCCCCGCTTGGGCTTGGATGAAGATTCCGGAGCCACGACAGATCGGTGTGATACCCGGCGAGGTGAAGATAAGGTAGGAAGATCTTCAGGGGCTTAGTGTTAGGTTTATTTAAGGGGGTTTGGGTTAGATTAGGGGTATGTGGGTGGTGGGTTGTAATGTTGGGGGGGGGGTATTGTATGTGTTTTTTTACAGGCAAAAGAGCTGAACTCTTTGGGGCATGCCCCGCAAAGGGCCCTGTTCAGGGCTGGTAAGGTAAAAGAGCTTTGAACTTTTTTAATTTAGAATAGGGTAGGGCATTTTTTTATTTTGGGGGGCTTTGTTATTTTATTAGGGGGCTTAGAGTAGGTGTAATTAGTTTAAAATTGTTGTAATATTTTTCTAATGTTTGTAAATATTTTTTTATTTTTTGTAACTTAGTTCTTTTTTATTTTTTGTACTTTAGTTAGTTTATTTCATTGTATTTATTTGTAGATATTGTATTTAATTAATTTATTGATAGTGTAGTGTTAGGTTTAATTGTAGATAATTGTAGGTATTTTATTTAATTAATTTATTTATAGTGTAGTGTTAGGTTTAATTGTAACTTAGGTTAGGATTTATTTTACAGTTCTTAACTATTTAATAGCTATTGTACCTGGTTAAAATAAATACAAAGTTACCTGTAAAATAAATATAAATCCTAAAATAGCTATAATATAATTATAATTTATATTGTAGCTATATTAGGGTTTATTTTACAGGTAAGTATTTAGCTTTAAATAGGAATAAGTTATTTAATAAGAGTTAATTTATTTAGTTAGATTTAAATTATATTTAACTTAGGGGGGTTTTAGTGTTAGGGTTAGACTTCGCTTTAGGGGTTAATCCATTTATTACAGTAGCGGCGAGAATCGGTCGGCAGATTAGGGGTTAATAATTGAAGTTAGGTGTCGGTGATGTTAGGGAGGGCAGATTAGGGGTTAATACTATTTATTATAGGGTTATTGAGGCGGGAGTGAGGCGGATTAGGGGTTAATAACTTTATTATAGTAGCGGTGCGGTCCGCTCGGCAGATAAGGGGTTAATAAGTGTAGGCAGGTGGAGGCGACGTTGAGGGGGGCAGATTAGGGGTTAATAAATATAATATAGGGGTCGGCGGTGTTAGGGGCAGCAGATTAGGGGTACATAAGGATAACGTAGGTGGCAGCGCTTTGCAGTCGGCAGATTAGGGGTTAATTATTGTAGGTAGCTGGCGGCGACATTGTGGGGGGCAGGTTAGGGGTTAATAAATATAATATAGGGGTCGGCGGTGTTAGGGGCAGCAGATTAGGGGTATATAAGTATAACGTAGGTGGCGGTCGGCAGATTAGGGGTTAAAAAATGTAATCGAGTGGCGGCGATGTGGGGGGACCTCGGTTTAGGGGTACATAGGTAGTTTATGGGTGTTAGTGTACTTTAGAGCACAGTAGTTAAGAGCTTTATAAACCGGCGTTAGCCCAGAAAGCTCTTAACTACTGACTTTTTTCTGCGGCTGGAGTCTTGTCGTTAGATTTCTAACGCTCACTTCAGCCACGACTCTAAATACCGGCGTTAGAAAGATCCCATTGAAAAGATAGGATATGCAAATGACGTAAGGGGATCTGCGGTATGGAAAAGTCGCGGCTGGAAAGTGAGCGTTAGACCCTTTCCAGACTGACTCCAAATACCAGAGGGCGGTAAAAACCAGTGTTAGTAGCCTCTAACGCTGGTTTTCATGGCTACCGCCCAACTCTAAATCTAGGCCTAAGTACATGTCTGCTATTAAAGGGATACTGAATCCAAATTTTTTCTTTTAGGATTCAGATAGAGGATCATGAAAGAAAAAAATTGGGTTTCATATCCCTTTACGTTATACACTACACTTTTGATTTATATTACGCAAGTCTAGAAAGTTCCTGCAGGTATTATTTTATACAGCAAGAGTTTACATTGTGTAGTCAAGTTGCTTCTGTAATTAAAGTTTATTGAAATAAAAAACACTCACATGAGAACAACTGCCATTTTAGTTGTGCTGTGATGGGCAACTGAAAGTCATGACTGATATATGATTTGAAAATGAAGATTCAAATAACAGTTTGCATTAAGTTAATTAATTTGTGTCACTTCAACATAATGAAATTCATGATTAATATTACTGAATACTAAATTATACATTGGATACTTTATTATAACCACATTATAGTAAAGTATCAGATGTATCATTTAGTATTTAATAATGGTAAAGTTGGAGCAAGTGATTATATATATATATATATATATATATATATACTAGGCGATAAACCTGCCCAGAGGGGAGTCTATTAAAAAAAAAACAAAAAAAAAACCCCAAAGCTAAAATAACACTAAATAAAAAATGTAAAATTACAGAAAAAAATAAACAAAGCTATCCAAAATAAAAAAATGAAACCTAAAGTAATACCCCTATAAAAAAATCCCCCCAAAAATTAAAACATCCCCTAATCTAATACTAAACTACCAATAGCCCTTAAAAGTGCTTTTGTATGGTATTGACCTAAGTTTAACAGCCCTTTTACCTTAACAAATTACCAATTACCCCCTAACAGTAAACCCCCCACCCACCAAACCCCCTAAAATATAAAAACCTAACACTAAAAAAAAACTAAACTACCCATTGCTCCTAAAGGGGAATTTGTATGGGCATTGCCCTCAAAAGGGCAATCAGCTCTTTTTTAATACCTTTAAAAGGGCAATAAGCTCTTTTCCAGATAAAAAACCCTAATCTAAAAAAAAGCCACCCCCCGCAAAAAAAGCCTAAAACTAAGTCCTAAATAGGTACTCACTGTTCCTGAAGTCCGGTGGAGAAGGTCTTCTTCCAGGTGGCTCCATCATCTTCTATCTTCATCTGGAGCGAAGGCGGCGCAGAGCGGAGGTGCGGAGCTGTCTTCCCTGATGAGTGGATCCTCAGCAGCGGTCCTCAACGGTGGCGGTCCTCGGCAGTGGTCCTCGGTGACATGGAGGCTCCTCTTCATTCGATGTCCGTTGCTCACTGAAGATTGAATGCAAGGTACCGCAATCAATTTGGGGTACCTTGCATTCCTATTGGCTGAAATTTTGAAATCAGCCAATAGGATTAGAGCTACTGAAATCCTATTGGCTGTTCAAATCAGCCAATAAGATTTCAGTAGCTCTAATCCTATTGGCTGATTTAAAATAGGAATGCCAATAGGAATGCCAGGTAACCCAATAAATATGGGGTACCTTGCATTCCATCTTCAGTGTGTGACGGGCTAAGAGGAGCCTCCATGCCGTTGAGGATTATCGCCACTGAGGACTGCCGCCGAGGACTGCTGCTTAGGATCCACGCATCAGGGAAGCCAGCTCTGCACCTCAGAACCGCCTGGAAGAAGACCTTCTCCGCCAGACTTCAGGAACGGTGAGTACCTATTTGGGTCTTAGTGTTAGGATTTTTTTTTATTTTTGGAGGGTTTTTCATTTTTAAGAATAGGGATTTAATGGGTTGGAAAAGAGCTGATTGCCCCTTTAAGGACAGTAAAAGAGCTGAATGCTCTTTTAAGGGCAATGCCCCTACAAATGCCCCTTTAGGGGCAATGGGTAGTTTAAGTTTTTTTAGTGTTAGTTTTTTTTATTTTGGGGGGTTTGGTGGGTGGGGGTTTTTTACTGTTAGGGGGACTTAGTATTTTTTAGAGGTAAAATAGCTGTTTAACTTAGGGCAATGCTTAGACTGCTCTCTGGGCAGGCTTATCGCCTAGTACAATAATAAAATGATTTATATAAAAAATATCATAACTTGAATATGAGACATATGTAGGTACTTATAGCGATGTGAACTTTCCAATTTACTTCTATTATTAAATTTGCTTCATTCTCTTGGTATCCTTTGTTGAGCTGGAAGATAGCTGCTGATTGGTGGCTGCACATATATGCCTCTTGTCATTGACTTACTGATGTGCTCAGCTAGCTCCCAGTAGTGAATTACTGCGCCTTAAATATAGGATACCAAGAGAATGACACAAAATTGATAACAGAAGTTGTATAAAAATAAATGCTCTAGCTGAATCATCATTTTTTGGAGGTGTTTTTTATGTCTCTTTAAGGATTTCTTTAAGGGGTCATGAAAGGCAAAATTAAAAGGATAGTAAAGTCAAAATTAAAAATGATAACAAATCCTTTGTTGAAAAAGTAACAGCAATGCTCTACTGGGAGGTAGCAAAATTGGGTGAGCCAGTGACAAATGGTATAGGTGTGTTGCCACCAATCATCAAATACTTCCCAGTAGTGCATACTGAGGTATACTTTTCCAACAACAAGATACCAAGACAAAATTTAAATTTATAGTAGAAGTAAATTTGAACAATTTTTTTGCATACTAATTTTTTTAAAGGGACATAAAACCCAATATTTTTCTTTAATGACTCAGATAAAGAATACAAGTTTTAAAAAAGATCTAATTTATGTCTATTATCAAATTTGCTTAGTTCTCATGTTATTCTTTGTTGAAGAGCTATCTAGATAGGAAGCGTGCACAAGTCTGGAGCACTACATGACAGGAAATAGTGCTGCCATCTAGTGCTCTTCTTATTGTATAACATTGTTGCAAAACCACTGTCATATAGCGCTGAAAAAACATTCACTCTCCTGAGCTTACTTTCCTGCTTTTCAACAAAGGGTAACAAGAAAACAAAGAAAATTTGATGAGAAGTAAATGTGAAAGTTGTTTAAAATGATATGTTCTATCTGAACCATGAAAGAAAAACTTGGGATTTTATGTCCCTTTAATAGCAAATGCAGGACAACCTAAAATATTTGGTGCTGTTGTACATTTTATTTACAGATCATAGTCCAACAAAGTGCTATCTATTCTGTATACAAAGATCATTTTGATTGATACAATATTGTAGGGTTTTGCCACCTACCTTTTTTATCTTTACCCAGCAGTACAAGTTTTGGAGGATACAATGGGGTCTCAATTAAGGATGGTCGAAGCTCTGCCATTCGCATTTCACTGGTACGATGTCCAAAATCCTGAAGGTTACACTTATATTAGCAATCAATAGGTGCAGGTTCATTTCTCTCCACACAGCTTTAGTTTATAAATTAATTCTTAAAGTTTTGAGAGTTCCTTTTAAACTTAAAAGGTTTATATATTTTTGTAACTTTAAATTACATTTTGATGATTCAGATTTGGGGGCCGATTTACCATGTGTCTGGCGGACATGATCCACTGTAGTGATCATGTCCGCCAGACATCGATAAATGCCGACAGCATACGCTGTGGGCATTTATCATTGCACAAGCATTTTGCTAGAAATGCTTGGGCAATGCCGCCCCCTGCAGATTCCTGGCCAATTGGCCGCTAGCAGGTGGGGTCAATCGTATGTGATCGGGCGGATTGCTGTCCGCCGCCTCAGAGGTAGCAGACGAGTAAAGGAGCAGTGGTCTTAAGAAGACCGCTGCTTCTTAACTCCTGTTCCCGGTGAGCCTGAAGGCTCGCGCGGAAACAGAGGCATTGGGGCCGATATGGGGCTTGGTAAATCAGCCCCAGAAAATGCAATTTCAAACATCAATTTGCTTCTATTATCTAATTTGCTTTTTCTCTTGCAAGCCTTTGTTGAAAAGCATAACTTGGTAGGCTCAGAAGCAATTATGCACAACTGGGAACTCGCTGCTGATTTACTCACCAGATATGATCAGTTAGCTCCCAGTAGTGAATTGTTGCTTTTTCAAAAAAGGATACCAAGAGAATAAAGCAATTTGATAATAGAAGTAAATTGGAGGGTTGATTAAATTGTATGTTCTAAATCATGAAATAAAATGTTGGGCCATTTTTTAAAAAAAAAAATTCTAAAAGATTGTACTGTATTTTAAAATATATCACTTTTTATGAAAAATGTATGTTCCTGTATTGAGATTTACTTTTGTACTTTTTGCCAAGCCAAAAATATATTTACGATGTTTAAATAGTTTATATACATAACAGTTTTTTTTAAACTTTAATGCTCCTTTAAGAAAATACTATTCTTAACATTGCAAAAGGCCAAAGAGAAAGCACATATTTTGTCTTCCATAGCTACTAAATAATAGTGTGTGAGTCACTCCTCATTACTGCAGTGAAAATTCTTTATGGCTCCAAATTTAGCATTAAAGGGACACTGAACCCAAATTTTTTCTTTCGTGATTCAGATAGAGCATGAAACTTTAAGCAACTTTCTAAATTACGCCTATTATCAAATTGTCTTCATTCTATTGGTATCTTTATTTAAAATGCAAGAATGTAAGTTCAAATGCCGGCCCATTTTTGGTGAACAACCTGGGTTGTCCATGCTGATTGGTGGATAAATTCATCCACCAATAAAAAAAGTGCTGTCCAGAGTTCTAAACCAAAAAAAGCTTAGATGCCTTCTTTTTCAAATAAAGATAACGAAGAAAATTTGATAATAGGAGTACATTCGAAAGTTGCTTAAAATTGCATGCTCTATCTGAATCACGAAAGAAAAAATTTGGGTTCAGTGTCCCTTTAATTCTCCTGCTTATACATTTTGGATTCTATACAAGGAGTTTATATTTTAGTTATTTTGTACTACATACATAAAACAAGTAGAAATAAAATATTTAAATTTTTTATAAAATGAAACAAAATACTGATCTCATGAAGGAATGAATTTAAAGGGCCATCATTATCAAAAAATGACATGCTCTAATTCGTTGGGGCATGTCATTTTAGGACTATATATCCTGTACTAATGTGTGTTTTAACCCCTGTAAAGGATTTAAAAACATAGTAGAAGTGCCGCTATCACATCCCGCTATATATATTGGGGCATATTTATCAATATGTGAGCGGACATGATACGAAGTAGCGTATCATGTCCGCCGCACATCGATAAATGCCGACAGCATACACTGTCAGCATTTATCAATGCCCCAGCAGTTCTTGTGAACTGCTGGTGCAATGCCGCCCCCTGCAGATTTGCTAGCAGGGGATGTCAATCAACCCAATCGTATTCGATCGGGTTGATTTCTGTCCGTGGCCTCAGAGCAGGCGGACAAGTTTAGACCGCTGCTTCACAACTTCTGTTACCGGCGAGCTTGATAAATATGTCCCATTGTGTAAGACAAGAGAGGGGCTACCATTCTGACCATACATATTTTATTAATTTGCAGTTACCATGATCACCTAAAAGATGGGACTCTCCTCTTTTTAAACACTTCTCAACACAAATTTCAGAGAAAAACTTGCTCAAAGTACCAGAGAATCTTTAGCATTTTTGTTATCACTGATATAGAGCTTTTGTTATTTTGATTTACCTATGAAGACTAGATATATTAGACAACCCAAGACATTGATCTAGACCCATTTTGGTATATTTGATGCTACTATTTGGCTGCCAAATATGATCATATAAAACAAATTGCTAACTTTTTTGAAAACTTTGGGTTTCTCAATGAAATTATTTACACACAACCTCTACAGTCATAAGACAAATGGTTGTAAAAGCTTCTCTGGGATGCCCTTCGTTCAGAAATAGCAGACATATATGGCTTTGCCATTGGTTTTGGTAATTAGGATGCCACTAATTGCACCTGTGCACCAGACTTCTGAAATTCTTACTTGATTCAGTACTTTTTCAGTAGTGTAGGGATTACTCTCCCACTTGACACCTCCCTTCCCACTGATCCCTTCCAAACACATCTGCCCCCCCCACTGGTCACCACTATCATAACTGATAGTGGATAGTCTGCCAGTAAGCAATTTAAGGATTTTTAAAAAATATTTATCTATATATTATTATTTTTTTCTATAGTGTAGGGATCCTTCGTTACCCTCCCACCTCCCTGATCCCCCCACAAAGTGCTCTTTTCTGCCATCTTTATTACTGGCAGCCAGTCTATAGTATTTTTTTTTTATTATTAATTTGCTATAAATACTTTTTTCTGTAGTTTAGGGACCCCCCTAACCCTCCCCACCTCCCCACCTCCAATCCTCTAAGCAATCTCTTTATTTCTGTATCGTAGGGTCAGACATCCCCCTCCAACTGATATTTTTACCATAGTATAGGGGACCCATCATTTGTTCTCCCCTGAAAATCCTTTGTTGCCATAGTGAAGGGACCCACTGCTCCTTCCTCCCCCCCATGATGAGCTGCCCACTTGCCTCCATCCTTCCTCCCACACCTCCCATGGCACTACTCAGGGGCGGAACTACTGGTGGTGCAGAAGTCGCAATTGCCACCGGGCCCGGCAGGTCCAACCCTCAGGGGGGAGGGGCAGCTTCAGCACAGCAAACTTTTTTTTTTCAACAAACTTTTTTTTTCAACTTTAATTTTTTTCCCCTTTTTTTCAGCAGCTGCGCCCGCCCTTAGCAGTTTTAAATCGGAGCGTTGCCGCGGGTTACCATGGCAACGCTCTGAAACATTTGCTCATTTTGCTGCACTACTATTACACGTCGCGCACTGCCACTCTGAGCAGACCTCTGCATTGGACTGGGAGAGAGGAGAGACCTGCTCGCTTCTTGGCTGGGAGAAGTATGTGAGGGCATTTAGTTTGCAGAAATGTTTGTCATCAATGATCTGTATCTCATGGGGGTCCCACATGAACACACATCCTACACGAATGGCCCTAGCGGATCCTAAAGAGTGTATCGCTGCCACATGGATCTCTCAGACGACCCACACAGGCACAGTGAGTACATTTATGTGTGAGATGGTGGTCTTGTCGCCCCAGTAACAGGACAGTGACAGGAGCGAGCTGCACTTAGTCTTATGGCGCGGTCGGGCCGGGCTGTGACTATACCGCTGGCCTGATGCGCTGAGTAAATATAACAGACCCGCTCAGCAGAGAGCAGAGAGCGGGTCTGTGAAACCACGTTTTTTTTTAAATTAATAGGGGAAATTAGGTTTTATAAATGTTTGGCTAATATTATATAACATTATTTTTAAGGTTTACTGTCCCTTTAATATTAAGTACCTAACTTTATTGTACTCTGTATGAGTTGTTATATAGTGTGTGTAGTGTGTGTGTGTGTGTAGTGTGTGTGTGTGTAGTGTGTGTGTGTGTAGTGTGTGTGTGTGTGTGTAGTGTGTGTGTGTGTAGTGTGTGTGTGTGTGTGTAGTGTGTGTGTGTGTAGTGTGTGTGTGTGTGTAGTGTGTGTGTGTGTAGTGTGTGTGTGTGTAGTGTGTGTGTGTGTGTGTAGTGTGTGTGTGTGTAGTGTGTGTGTGTGTGTAGTGTGTGTGTGTGTGTAGTGTGTGTGTGTGTAGTGTGTGTAGTATGTGTGTGTAGTGTAGCTGGGGATCTGACATGGGCCTAACGTCCGAGCTAAAGCTTATCTAAATTATCCAAAAGCTCATAAGATAAAATATAATGCTCAAAAAGAGTGATTTGAATTTTTTCTCCATGCCACTAGTTTTTAATCAGGCACTATGTGTTTGCTACTCTAGTGGCTCATTTATAAATATATTTGCTTTGAATACACAATTACTTCTAGCATTTATTTTCTCCTTTCTCCTTTAAGAACATTATGGTATTGGTTGAGGTAGTAATTGCAATGGTTAATATACTGTATATGTGTGTAAACAGCAAAGTCAGATAGATAGAATATATATATATATATATATATATATATATATATATATATATATATACTGTATATATACTGTATATCTGTAAGTGTGTATATACAGCATAGTAAGCTATATATATGTGTGTGTATACAGCACACACAGAAATGTTTTATTTTTCTGTGTTAAATGTTGGGGGGGGGGGGGGGAATGTATTAAATTCACTTTTTTTGGGTGGGGTGGGGGGTGCGGGGGGCCCTGCTTGGATTCTTGCACCTGGGCCCTATGGTTTCTAGTGACGCCTCTGGCACTACCGCAAAGATCGATACAGACAGTGACACAGACAGTTTTAATGGATAGAAGGTGTTGATGGCCTCCTTTAAGGTTTGGGACATTGAAGATGTAACCTAGACAGTGGACTGCCATTTGTATAGCAATCACATTCTGTCTGAAAAGCCTTGAGGCCCATCATTTGAAGCAAGGGAAAGTATTACATGTGAGTGTTTTTTTTGTATATGTGGTGTATGCTGTATTTAAGGGATAGAGAATGGATGCAGAAAAGGTGAAAGAAGATGAAAGAATGGTGAGAATGGGTAGTAGGAGGGTGAGAGTGGGTGGTATAGGAGGTAAGATGATGGCACAAAGATGAGAGCAGATGAACTAGAGACAATATGGCAAGCATACCAGTGAGGTTTAAAAAAAGGAGAATTAATCACAGAAATGTGATAACAGGTTGTAGGGAGCTGGGAATAGATGGTACAAGGACAGAGAATAGAACTGAGGGGAGAGAGGATGGCACAAAGGTGAGGGGAGGTGGCATCAGGCCCGGACTGGCCATAGGGCATGCATGACAAATATGTGGGCCTTGCTGCTATAAGCCACCCGCTCTTAATATGGGTAACAATAGGAATGCGGTAACAATCTGCCGATTTTACATTTTCTGTGTGGCTGTTAAGCAAAGGTGCTGCAGGATGAGACATCTGGTTTATTGTGGCTACCTAGCTGACAGAGGTCTAGCCGATGTGGGCTACTCCACCTTTAAATGCCCGGGCCTATTTTTGGTCCCAGTTCAGTCCTGGGTGGCATAAATGGGGAAAGATTGGTACAAAGTGCAGTAAGGCTAGTACAAAGTGGAAAAAAAGATGTTAGAACTGGTGGTTAAGAAGGTAAATCATTTAAACTGAGCACACCTCTGATCTTTCAGAATGGTCTTCCTTTTCCTTCCTTTTAGGAGCATCCAAAGAAAAACTACGAATGTTTCCTGAGTCAGACATCTGGCTCTTTTGGAATTCTTTGTGTTCCCGAACTGCAACCTGAAAAAAAAAAAAATATCAAACATGCACTCTACCCTTTTTGAGGTATCTGCCGAGAAGATGTTCAAATGATAAGGCCAAACATCACAAGAGCGTTTCAAAGTGCTTGTGCCTTCAACGGTTTAGACAATAATGACTGTGTGTTGAGTTATTTTGAGGGCACAGCAAATTTACACTGTTATACAGGCTGTACACTCACTACTTTACATTGTAGCAAAGTGTAATTTCTTAGTGTTGTCACATGAAAAGATATAATAAAATATTTACAAAAATGTGAGGGGTGTGCTCACTTTTGTGAGATACTGTAAGTGCATTGGAGCTTTTTTTTTGCTCCACTGACTTCTTACTATAACGCAATATTCTAAGTTCGGCTTTTTGTGTGCATCAGGTTAGTGCGTGAGCAAAATCTTTTTACTTTTAACTTGTAATACGAGTGTTACCTGACGGGTGCAAAAAGCTAAATTCTAGTGGAGTTAGCGTGGAAGCGGGAGCGTTAAATACTGCTTCACTTGTAATCTGGCCCTTACAAGTAACAAGCAGCCATTTGCTCATCCACATGGTTTCCATTAGCTTGATAAAGAAATCTTACATTGACAGAAAGAGTACTTATTTTGAATATCTCTTTGAAAATATCTCTTTAAAACGTTAAAGTCAAAACCCACACTGTTTTGTTCTCTTTACAGAAAAATTTACCTCAGATTTAATGTCCTTTGCTGACATTGGCCATTTATGGTCATACTTTTCCTTTAGGTTTTGTTCGGTGCCAGATGGAGGTATTGAATTCTCCATAGATCCACCATGGCTTTTGCCTACCATGTTTTGCACTGATTTTACCATGTTCTTCAAATCTTCTGGATAGGGTGTTGGATAACGCTTTAAATTAATTTCAACCTATATTAAAACAAATCAGAAGTTATTAGTAAATACATTTTAGTAGATTGAAGGCAGATGAAAGTCAAAATAAACCTTTTTGTGTCCATATACACCAGGCAATTTTAAGAGATTATTCAGTTTACTTCTATTATCAAAATGACTTTATTCTCTAAGTATCCTTTGCTGAAAAGCATATTTAGCTGGTGATTGTTGGCTATGCACATACATCTGTTCTCACTAGCTCACCAGATGTGTTCATCTAGTTTCCAGTAGTGCTCTGGTATCCTGTAACTATTGGTTCTATTTATGAAGCTATGGATGCAGATTGTGAGCCTGTGTGTTGCCGGCTTGCTCATACAACTGCATGTTAAGAAGTTGAGGCTTTAAGGTTGCTGCTTCCTAACCTGTCTGCCACATGTGAGGTGGCGGATTAAAAACACCCCTGAACTGATTCAATCAGGTTGATTGACAACCCCTGCTCTCACACAATTGGTTGCAAAAAAGCAAGGGTTGGATTTACAAGAGATTGTGTAATCTTAAAGGGACACTAAACCCATTTTTTTTTATGATTCAGATAGGGCATGCAATTTTAAGCAACTTTCTAATTTACTCATATTATCAATTTTTCTTTGTTGTCTTGCTATCTTTATTTAAAAAGCAGGAAGGTGATGCATAGGAGCCGGCCCATTTTTGGTTGAGAACCTGGATTATGCTTGTTTATTGGTGGGTAAATGTAAGCCTCCAATAAGCAAGCGCTATCCATGGTGCTGAACCTAAAATGGGCTGGCTGCTAAGATTTACATTCCTGCTTTTAAAATAAAGATAGCAAGAGAACAAAGAAAAAATTATAATAGGAGTAAATTAGAAAGTTGCTTAAAATTGCTTACTCTGTCTGAGTCATGAAAGAAAAAAAAATGGGTTCAGTGTCCCTTTAACTGCCAGTAATGCTTCCATCAGGGATAGTGAGTCAGAGGACAAACACATATTGATATGCAAGCAACAGATCAAAAATTACATTTTGCACTTTTTATAAACATGTTTGTGCTAATCAAGTCACAATTTCAAAGTAGTTTCAATAAAATGAAATAAACCTCTAACCATAAGCATAAGAAAAATTGCAGATTCTAATCTCTTAACCCTTTATCATCCATATTAATCTTGGTTTTAAAAGCACATTGTCATTTCTAATAAATCTTAAAGGAGCATTCTAGTGTTTATCACTGCATTTCAAAGATGATTAGAATCATCTTGACAACATTATTGTTTCAAAAATCCATCTGTTTCAAATTCAAAGTGATATATTTTAACCTGGACATGAGTCAGCAGTCAAATGTAGTGGCGTTTGAACTATGAATATATGGGCTGTGGATCATGTTCATATAAAATGAATAATTCTAGTACTGGTAACTTTCAATCAGAAATATGTTTGCACACTAAAGCACACTAAAACATTTCTTCTAAGGGTATGGGAAATTTATTATGAGATCATATACTTTTCTTTAGTAAGTGACAAACCATTATTCCAGTAAGTAAAGCAGATCTAAACATATGCACCCCTCTTGTGAAAAACTGCCAGAACTTTAGTCATCGTAACTTCTGGAAACCACAAACCCAGCATAGCAACACATCATGTCAAATTGTAAAATTTAAACATGGGATTACATTTTTGCTACTAACACTATCAAAAAAACAAACAAAAACAACCTGGCAATGTGCATTTTAACTGCAGTGACACTGCAGGCAGACTAGCCCTAAAATATACAAATGAAATGTTAAGGTATTTAGAGCATTAGAGCTAACTAATATATTATTAGACTGTATGTATGGGTGTATTATACTAAAACCACGGCCACACAGTACTACATTTGGTATATATGGTACAACAGACAGTGATATTTGGTTTCCAGGTTACAATATGTAACAGTCGGATGCAATAAATGTTTGACTGTTAAAACCTGTGTTTCTAAAATGTTTACATTTTTTTGCTGTGCATTATGCTGATGTAGCAGTTGTTCTGACTACAATTCTTGAGGTGTAGGGGTTATGTGTATTTATATATATATATATAAATATATATACTCTATATGTATATAAATATATATTTATATAATATAACTAAACTATATATATATATATATATATATATATATATAATATAGTTTAATTTTATCAAGCATGGAGTATTTATAGTAATGTGTTTAGTAGTAGGATATTTAATAAAAAATATTTCCGTGTGGGTATTTTGGTAATGGGATAACATTATTTAATAAGTTTGTATAATGTAGAAATTGAGGTTTAATGCCAGCATGCTTGTTTTATTCTCACTGTAGTTTATACTAGCATCTCCGATAATGGCTTTCATCGGCACTGGATACAGGAAATTCAGATGTTAAGAGAAATATTGCTGATGGTTAGCACATTCTCTGATTTATTTAATTAACTCTTATGGTGAGATTGGAATATTGGTTAAACTAATGGGATTTTTTTTCGTGGAGTAGGAAAAATGAATAGCCACAATTATTGTCAAGATATGAATTGTGTCCAATGAGGAACAATGTGTAAGAGAAAGGGTCTTTGGTGAGTTCTAATCTCGCTTCTCTAAGATACTGGTCAACACACGGTTTAGTAAAACGCAATAAACTATTTTGTATGGAATTCAGATATAAAAATTATACTGTAATTCATTATTTGATAGGAAAAAAACACCCAAAAAAAAAGATCCTTAATGACGATGAACGTCAGTCATTAAAGTTAGTAAGATACAATATTAAAGGAAAATGAAACCCAACATTTTTCTTTCATGAATCAGACAGAGAATACAATTTTAAACAACATTCCAATGTACAGTTCTTCTATTACTTAAAGGGCAAGTCTAGTCAAAATTAAACTTTCACGATTTAGATAGGGCATAAAATTGTAAACAACTTTTCAATTTAGTTTTATCATAAAAATTGCTTTGTTCTTTTGCTGCAAGCTAAACCTAGGGAGACTAAAACTGATTTCTAAACTGTTAAAAATCGCTTCCTATCTCAGTGCATTTTAAGAGTTTTTCACAGTTAGAAAGACTAGAGCTAGTTTATGTATGAAATATAGATAGCATTGTGCTCACTCCAGTGGAGTTATTTAAGAGTCTGCACTGATTGGCTAAATTGCATGAGGAGCAGGGGGAATTGGGACCCCTCAGTTTTAAATCTAGTTGAACTATTAGGTTGTTAATAATTTGATATCTGAGCTGACGATGAACGTATACTCAGATTAGTCAGATAGAGAATTTCACCTGGGAGCGTGAGTCCTGCTATAACACATTGAGACCAAAGGTCTCATACGGGTTGACTTTTGTATCACTATTATAACTCCGGAGCTACCTATATAACTATCCAAAACTCAATATTATTTAACCTAGCACATTTTTCTCTAAGGAGGGAACGGGGACGAGTATTTTATCTTTATAGAATATCAAGCGAAATTATCTTGTACTTAATATCCATGTACTCATTTATTAACCTGCTACAGAGCACAAACAGTTGAATAATAATACTTGCTTGCATATTTATGCAGGCAGGAAATAAATACTAGTAGGTACTGATCAAACATATGTATAGCCAATAATCATAAGTGTACTAAGACAGTATTTGGACACCTATGTTGTGATAAGATATGTTCTGATATGACAAACAGTTAACTATTTAACAATAACGTTTGCAACAAGTGTTATGCTCAGATCGATAGAGCTGTAATATAAATACAAATACTAATTTATCGAATATTACACTGCTATGCAACTGCAGTCGTTTTTACAGAAACAATCATTGTCCAGTTATAATAAGTTTACAGATCAAATATCAATATATATAGGCAACAATTATAAGTGTACCAAGACAGTATTTGGACACCCTGTTGTGATAAGACACGCTTCGAAATACAAGCAGTTAACTACTTAATAATAACGTTTGCAACAAGTGTTATGGTTACATCGATAGAGCTGCAATATAAATACAAATACTTATGTACCTAATACTACACTGTTATGTTACTGCAGTAATCTTTACTGAAACAATCATGGTTCAGTTATAACAAGTCTATCGATCAAATACTAACGTAGGATCTAACATCAAAGTAACTATTTAAATATAATTACTACTGCAACGTATACACAATTTTTTTCTTAACCTCATTCCTTCTGCAAAATCATTAGGCTCATTTTGAGACAGTACTCACGTCAGAAATTCAGTAACAATATTATTACTTAGTTTCTATACAAACTGTATTTGCAGCTATCATTTTTAAGATAGTAACTCCTGGGATATATAGTTATTTAGTGATACTATTACTTATGTGACATTTTTCTTATACTGTTGTGACTATTATAGAAACTAACAATTTGCCGTTAGCTAATATATAATATTAACGGTAATTTGATTATTTAGGCTTTATACTAACAGCCTCAGTTATCTGAAAAACCATAAGAGTAATCTACACAGAACTTGAGATATTTGATTCCAAGCGTTCACAACAGTATTGTAACATTAGCCTTTGAACGATACTTATTAAGGAGATATTATTCCAATCTCAATTTGATACAACAGAACTGTGCTTACGAGTTACTTCACCTGTGTCTTAACGGGAGAGGAACATATTAGCATGTGGGTTTTACATTGATATCCAATCAGTATCGAGTAAATGATATTTGGCTTTACTGTGTGCACCAAACATTCCTTTTTTCCTTACCCAATAGTCTCATTCATCTCTGAGACATTACACAATAAGAATATATTATATACCCAAGACCTTGGTTGATCTCAGAACATATCTGACTAGTTTACATTACAATTTATCCTGGTCCTATATAATTCCAGGCGAATTAACTATTCACAACCACTAGTTCTCTAGTGTTTTTAAGTGTGCCCATTTTTTAACCATATCTATTAAAGTTTAATGTTTTTAAAATTGTAATTTTTTTTCATATATATACCACGCTATACCTACAACAATTACTATGGGATTGAGTGCTGTAAAGTGTACACTTTTTTTGCAACTGTCTTTGGTTGTATATGTAAATTGCATGTCTGTCAAATGACTGAGATAAGGGGTAGTCTGCAGAGCCTTAGATACAAGGTAATCACAGAGATAAAAAGTGTATTATTATAACAGTGTTGATTATGTAAAACTGGGGAATGGTTAATAAAGGGATTAGCTATTTTTTTTAAACAATAACAATTCTGGAGTAGACTGTCACTTTAATTGTCTACATTCTTCATATATCCTTTGTTGAAGAAATAGCAATGGACATGGGTGAGCCAATCACATGGACGCATCTATGTGCAGCCACCAATCAGCACCTTTTGAGCCTATTTAGGTATGCTTCTCAACAAAGGATATAAAGCGAATAGCGCAAATTAGAAAATAGAAGTAAATTAAAAGTTATTTAAAATCGCATGTTCTTTCTAAATCATAAAAAAAACAAAACATTTGGGTTTCATGTCCCTTTAACAGCCAGTAATATCTGATATTTGGTCACGATCAGAAGCATGCAGGGCTACTATTTTTTACCCGTGCAATTACTTTTGACAATTTAATGAAACCGTTTGGGTTATAAAGGTGCACAAAGGTTAGATTTAAAACAATCTACATAGTTTCCCATCTAGCACAGAAAATAATTAAGTATATTAAAAAAATATGGAAAAAGGTTTGTACTTTTATAAATGTAATTTTACTTCTCAGCATTTTTGTATTAATTCATAAGTGATTTGACATATTTTAAACATATGGATCAAGTTAAAGTCTAATATGTCCCAATGCAACTTTGTATAAACATTGTCAATTTTGACTGAATAAATAAGAGATCTCAGCCTGTACAAATCTTACCTTAATACATATTTAAAAACAAAAATGAGCAAGTACACTACAGTATGGTATATTTAGTTGAAATAATTTTTATTGAAACACAGGCAAAAGAAAAAAAAACACGGAATGCATCGTTCATCAATATGTAAATCAACCCTCCAACCCCATTGTCTCTGAAGTGACCAAGTAGGCTTTGGTCTGGAGTGACCCCGAAAACAAGGGATTCTAACGTAGCCTAGTATGCATCTTTAATCACCATATAACAGTTCTGAATCCTTAGGCATCTGGCAATATAAAAAAAAAAAGTACATGTGGAAGGATGGCGGAAGGGTCAACGATGACAACATCCAAGCCCCCATCACTTTGTGTTTTTCGATAAGAAACATTCATTAACATTCAACTTGCCTGTTTCGTTATTACCTTGTCACTGTTTCCGAGAGGAGAGATTTCCCTTCATCATGAGTTGCTAATTACTGTCTTAAATAGTCTTGCCTGAATTTTGTCTTCGAAAGTCTCACTAAGTATTGTGTGCAGTTCTGGAGACCATATCTTCAGAAGGATATTAACAAACTTGAATCTGTGCAAAGGAGGGCTACCAAAATGGTACATGGTCTAAAAAATAAAACTTACCAGGATAGGCTCATTGACCTAAATATGTATAGCTTAGAGGAGAGAAGGGAAAGAGGTGATATGATAGCAACTTTCAAGTACATTAAAGGGTTTAGTAAAACTGAGGCTGTGGGTATTTTACATAAAATGGAAAATTCAAGAACAAGGGGTCATGAGCTCAAGCTAAAGGGTAGTAGATTCAGAAGTAATTTGAGGAAGCACTTCTTTACAGAAAGAGTGATTGATTTATGGAATAAACTTCCTCAAGAGGTAGTAGCAACAAACACTGTGGGGGACTTTAAAAATGCATGGGACAAGCATAGGGCTATCCTACGAACTAGATAAGTTTATACTGTTAGGTAAGGTCGGGCAGACTTGCTGGGCCTATGGCTCTTATCTGCCGTCAATATCTATGTTTCTATGTTTCTATGTTTAAGTGTCACCTAATCACTTAGTCTTTGGGAGTCTAACCCTGTGCAACATCCTCAGTTACCATTCAAGATCCAGTAATACCATATCTTTAAGAACCGGTCTTGGTTGCCCCAGTATGGTATATTTAAAGGTACATTAAAGACAAAATTAAACATTCATAACTTCTCAATGTACTTTGATGATCTGATTTACTTTTCTCTTGCTATCTTATTGATAAGAGAAGTAAAAGAGAAAGTTGTTTAAAATGAAATTTTCTATTCAATCCATGTAACTTTAATTATGACTTTACTGTCTTTTTAATTGATTTACTTTATAAGGATGAAACATTAGTGCATCACCAATATATACAGGAAAAATGTAATAATCTAATGAATGTCACTAAAAGGGATTTTGTTTCTTTAATGATTCAGATAGAGCATGCAATTGTAAGCAACTGTCTAATTTACTCATATTATCATTTTTCTTCCTTCTCTTAGTATCTTTATTTGAAAAGCAGAAATGTATGTTTAAGAGCCAGCCCATTTTTGGTTCAGACCTGGGTTGCACTTGCTGATTGGTTAGTTACATTTAGCCACCAATAAGCAAGTGCAACCAAGGTTCTGAACCAAAAATGGGCTGGCTCTTAAACATATATTTCTGCTTTTATTTTAAAAGATACCAAGAGAAGGAAGAAAAAATGATAATAGGAGTAAATTAAAAAGATGCTTAAAATTGCATGCTCTATCTGAATCATTAAAGTAAAAAATTGGGTTTACTATCCCTTTAATACTGAGTGATCTTTTATCATAAAATTAAATAACATTTAATTTTCCATAAAGGGCTAGATTACAAGTGGTGTGCTATTTAGCACTTTTGCTTGAGCCATAACACTGACAAAAGTAATCTTTTTGCGTGCACGGGTTAGTGCACGACGCACGTATAACAAGTTAAAAATACAACGTTTGCACTGTTTATCTAACATTATATTACTATAGATTTCTTTAGCTAAGTATCATGTTGCCTTATTTAGCTAAGTATCTCATTGCCTTGTTTCCCTAAGTGCATCATTCTATTATTCAATATAAGTATTATTATATATAGACATTACTTTTTATCACTTCCCTTATATGTTCTTGACCTTGTAGCCTATAGAGTAGTATTACTAGTGAACCAGTACAACAAATGTTATTTGATATCTTTATACTATTACTATAACGTTTTCTGTAGCAAAAGCCACACATTTCAATGGATGACTGATAAAATCTCAAATAATATTTCATTAAAAACAAAATCACCTCTCATGAGGGATGAGGCATTTACTTTCTTCAAATATATAGCCACATACTGAGCTGTGTGTACAGAAAACATTTCATTTTGTCATTTCAGTGTTTTACAAAACCGCTTCCTTGTCACACATATCCTGTGACTGAGCGCACACAGCTTGACAGTGGCAGCTCTTTGTTGTGAAGAAGATAGTTTCTGAATATGGATTATTCCATTTACATTGGGAGATTATGTGTAAAATGGAAACTTAATGCTACAAAACACATTTTTTTTGTAAGAAACAGGGCTAATCTGCCCTTTTCATTTCTTGGTTATGGTATTTTACTTATGTAACAAAAAGGAATACTAAAGCTAATGGAATAATCAGACCAAAAGTACAAGAGTAACTAAATATAATAACACACATGCAAATAATAACAGTATAAAACAGTTTTTGTGTATTGCTTGTGCCACTGCCTAATAATGTACTGCAATAGGTTTTCAATCCAGGATATTTATTGGATGATGTAGACTGAAAATTCAAGCAACATCCTTTTAACTACGAATAAGGAATTTTCTTTACTTGAACAAAATTAAGTGGGGGCTTAAAACTGGTGGCTAAAATAGAAAAACTGGAAAGGGAACATACATGTATTTTTCTTTCTTACCCATTTGATAAAGTTTACTAAAATGTAACCTCCTTAAGATCCTTCAGAATACAAGTCAGATGAATAAGAAAATCTATAACTAAATATCAGGTGGTTTAATAACAGACGGAGAAGTAAAGGAATATTGAAACGCTTTCCAATTTAAAGAGCCAAAGAACATACCATTGCTACGTCTCTCCCACATTTGATTGAGTGAACTGGTCATGCTTGTAGTCTTGGCAGAGGTGGAATATAGTAGTATATTAGAATATTATACTTGTCCTAAAGTCCGTGTACACGGGCCAAAATTCCCATCCACTTGGATCCCCTCTCCCTCCCTCCTTCCCCTTCCCTGCCGCTCTCAGCCTTTTTTTTTTTCTGCAGTGCATCGGTCACACCCGCCCCCATCCGCTCCCACCCCGCCCGATCTTGCCCCCTGCCTGCTCCTGCCCCCTCCTTCTCTGCTGTCTGATCCTTATTGCCTTTTTAAGTCTTGCGCAGTCTTGTGCGCAGTCACTGACTGATCCTTCCTTATGGCCAGGTAAGTTTGTCTCGCGCTGCAGTCTCTACTGCGCATGACTGCATCGGACAAGTTTGTCTCGCACTGCAGTCTCTACTGCGCATGACTGCATCGGACAAGTTTGTCTCGCGCTGCAGTCTCTACTGCGCATGACTGCATCGGACAAACATACCTGGCCTTTTATAATATAGGATAACCCCCTCAGCATGAATTAAGAGTTAACAAGGTATTTCCTTTACCTTTTCCTCCAGCCATTGGAACTAGACAGGGCTGCTAATGTTTGCCCTGATCATCAAACTCTTTCTAATCATTATCCAACAAAATATTAATATCTCTGATGTAAAGATCATTTGGCCAGTGTGTGTTTAGGTACAATTTTGCTATTATGAGAAATGAATATTACATATATTATTTATTTTCACGAACTTGCAACTTTAATTTATACTTTAAGACTTATATATGTTTTGTATACAAAATCGATACATCTTAATAATTATAGTTAGAAATTCTAAAGATGTTTTAAAAACATACTACTGGTTGCCTCTATACCATTGATGCTCACAGTACTCAAGACACATGGACACACCTAATCCCAGAGTCAAATCTGACAACAGAAGTAAATTAGAAAGTTTTTTTTATTGCACACTATCTAAATCACAAAAATGCTATAAACCTTTAAGAGAATACAGCTTTAAAGGGACACTGAACCCGCATTTTTTCTTTCATGATTCAGATAGAGCATGCAATTTTAAGCAACTTTCTGATTTACTCCTAATATCAATTTTTCTTCATTCTCTTGCTATCTTTATTTGAAAAAGCAGGAATGTATAACCTCAGAGACAGCCCATTTTTTGTTCAGCACCCTGGATAGCCCTTGCTGATTGGTGGCTGCATTTAGTCACTAATCAGCAAGTGCTACCCAGGTGCTGAACCAAAGAGGGGCCAGCTTGTAATCTTACATTCCTGCTTTTTCAAATAAAGATACCAGGAGAACAAAGAAAAATTGATAATAGGATTATATTAGAATGTTGTTTAAAATTGCATGCTCTTGGGGAGCTTCCGGAGGAGGAGCACAGGTGTGTGATCAGGTGCTGCACCTGTTCTGATCTCTCCTACCTACAAGCTGTTGGTGTGGAACCGCGCCTAAAACCCTCTAGTTTAGGGTGGCTTGTATTGCTGAATATCACCGCTGCTGGAAACTCTATAGTGCCCTGACATTGCACTAAATAGCTGCAGGTAGCAGCCCTGAAAAAGGACTTATCACTATATCAAAATTAATACCCTTTAAAAAACGGTTGTTGTCACACAATCTCCTTATTAAGCCGGGGTAACCCAAGAAGAAGTGCTCAGCTAAACCAATAGGCAAGTCAAATTCCTGATTACTGCTGAATAAATTGAAACGGAGGACGGAGGTGAGAGGCGCTGCACTTATCCTAAGTTGTGTGGACTCTGAGAACTTACCGGTCTCCTGTGTACAGCTTAATTGAATACCCAGGAGTTGGAGCTGGAGTTACCTGTACATCACACCGGCATTGCGGCTGGAGCAGTGGGTGCGGATGGTGTAGCCCGTTGTTTTCTTGCATTCCTGTGCTGAAGTGGCATTCCCCCTCCCACCGGTGCTGCGTGAGGGGGGGGGCACTGCTGGAGGAGACGGGTCGATCCCTGGTGCAGTGTTGGTTCCGGGGAGGATAATGTGGAGCTGCTGGAGCGGTAGTTGTGGCTGCCTTCCCTCCCGCCTCTGCCCACTTTCTTCTGCCTCTAGCCAAGGTGACGAGACTCAGGAATGTTATCGATGTCGGCTGGTGGCGTGATTGTAGCAGCATATGAGTCATACCCTTGAGAATAGCTGACCTGCTTCTTTGAAAAAACGCAAGAGACGAGGATATTGGTATCCTTGTGTCGCAGCCTGCTGATTTGTTTCCCGGCACTCGCTGTTTCCTCGATCTGGAAGACGCTCCCCTTCCCACCGATGCTGCGGGAGGGGGGGCTGAGGCTGATGATCGCTGGTTGTCCCCTGCTCAAAACTTAGTCTATTTGTTCTGGGCAACGTAGAACCCTTGGGAAAAAACTTGCAGTTTTGTTTTCTTTTTTAGCTGCCTCTACCCTGGAATGACTTGGCTCAGTACTGGACCCTTATTATTTGTTCCTTTTTTCCCTTTGCTGGGGTTTTTCAAATGATATTAATGTACATAACCTATAAGCTATGATAGCCGGCCTGACCTTGATATAAATAACGGCTATTGGCCTATAAGCGCTTTATAACACCTAAACTTGCTAGGTTTGTTCTCTTTAGTTGGTATTTATGACAATTTAAAATCTAGAACCCCCTAGTTTCTAACTGGTATATATTTCTCCTGGAAACTGTATGTTGTTAATGTGTAGCAGCAAAATGTGAAACATTGTATTATCATATTTCCTGAACCATTCAGACTGTTACTAATTGACTGGGGGTTTCTTTTGTTTCTCTCTCAGACCCACAGCAAATGTATTATAACATTGGATTACTCTATATAGCTTTGCTTAAGTTTTAAAGTTACATCAAGTTGTGTTAAAATATATCATGAGTATTGGTCTCATAGAAGTGAATTATACTTAGTTTAGAGGTGTGTTAATAGCCTACAAGTAATCTGGTGTCCCAGATACACACAGGCGAAACAATCTGAGTATCAACTAGTTTAAAAGTACCTTAAAAGCTGATTTCTTTCTAAAATTTATAAAATATTGATCTGGTGGCCTAGGACTAGGAGACTTGAGTTGTTAAACACTGTTTTTTCTGTTCTCAGCTGAAAATTTAAAACGGTATATTAATCACTATTGAGGGCTTTCTTAAAGATTAGAAAACTGCGGGCTCCAAAGTAGGACCCCTTTTCTGTGTTATGATATATCTTATCTTGTCACCAGCATGACTGAACCTGACTCACTTAGTTCACGGTTATTTTTTCTTTTTTCTCTCTCCTTTTAGAGGAGAAGATAAACTCAAACAATACACAAAAGTGTGCACCTTTCTTTCTCACATATCCTTCACACCTCCCTCCCTTCTTCAGTAGATTAGTTTGTCTCTTTCTTTTTTTTGCTCTCCATCACAATCCACTCCCATTATTTTATGGATAAATTTCTACATACACAATCTCGCACATCACCTTCAGTCATGTCGGCTAGACAGAGGGATAAAAAACATAGACCTAATACAGAGCCTGTGGGTGAGCCACAATTGGTAACCCAAGAATCGTCAAATTTACTTGATTCTGCTGATACACAGTCTCTAGTCTTAAATATCTCTGCTGCTCTTGCACCCAAGTTTGATTTACTTAGAATAGAAATCAAACAAGATATTGCGCAGCTAGCTACAGAAGTCAAACAATTCTCGGAAAGATTCTCTGAAGTTGAACAGAGAGTCTCTGACTTAGAAGATCTCACTCTAGCTCAAAACAGTAAACTAGAAGCCACCTCCTCAGCCCTTGCTAAATTGCAAAATAAAGTAGAAGACTTGGAAAATTGCGCTAGGCGCAATAACTTGAAAGTAGTGGGGGTACCTGAGGGGAAGCGGTTTTGAGGATTTAAATAAATTCATAACACAAACATTACCAGCATTGTTGAACATACCTCAAACCCAGCCAGTTATAGAAAGGGTGCACAGGTTAGGGCCATCACCTTTATCTAAAGAAAATATGAGGCCAAGGCCAATCATAGCTAAATTCCTGAATTACCAGGACAAGATTACATTCTTACAAGCCTTTCGTAAAAATCAACCTATATTACTGGAAGGTACAAAAATCCTTTTATTTCAGGACTATGCAGCTGAAACTGCCTCAAAAAGAAGGCAGTTGGCTCCGGTATGTACTAAGTTCATACAGCAGGGGCTGCGAGCGACAATTTTACATCCTGCCAGGTTGCGACTTGTGTGCAACAACACTTTGCATTTTTTTGATTCTGCCCGTACGGCAGAATCTTTTTTCACCAAAAACTGCACACCTGAGCAGTTGAGGTGACACACTATTTAGTTTTTTTCTCCTTGGTAAAAATTAGAATAGATCTGTTATTTTTCTTCTTCTAAGATGGGCCCTTTTCAGCAAATGGGCAACAGACGGCTCAGGTGGATTAGTCGTATCTTTTGGGGTTTTCCCTCACCATCTTCCCTTCTTGAACATAGATACCTACTATAATGACTGGGATTAAATTTACCTCATGGAACATAGGAGGGCTAACTTCTCCTATTAAGAGAAAAACGATAATCTCTTATTTGAAGAAAATAGGTACTGCTATTGCTTTTCTACAAGAAACCCATTTAAAGACTCAAGAAATTCTTAAACTAAAATCTTCTTGGGTTAAGGAGGTCTTTTTTTCTTCTAGTTCTAGCCGAAAAGGCGGAGTTGCTATTCTTCTGGGTAAAAAACTCAAATATGTGATAATACAAAGTGAATCAGATGAAGAGGGGAGATATATCATACTGAAAATTAAGGTTGCTAATGTTTTGTATACTTTATGCAATGTATATGCTCCAAATGTTTTTAATCTCTCATTTTGGGATACACTTCAGGCCAGGCTTATGACATGTGCAGAGGGTTTTTTAATTTTAGCTGGTGACTTTAATATGGCTTCTCAATACCCAATTGATAGAATGAGGCAGCAGCCAATAGTCAAAAAAACTAAAAGAGATAATCTGGAGGCAAAGTTGTTCTCCAGGATTTTTTCTAATTTAAGAGTTAAGGATATTTGGAGGATATTGAATCCGGATACACGTGATTTTACATGTCTCTCAAAAGCACATAAATCATTGTCACGGATTGATTTATTTTTGGTTGATGAAAGACTTTGTAAACACAAAGTATCAGCTCAAATTTTGCCTATTGTGGTATCTGATCATGCTCCAATCTGCTTCGAGATTTATACGACTGGCCTTTCACATACAAATACTCGTTTTTTTTCCCCTAAATATTTGTCTGCTGATTCTGGATTTAGAGGCTTCCTCGAAACTAAGTTTCTGGACTTTGCCTTGTTTAATGCGGAGGCTAGAGCCCGTCCTTTTTTGTTCTGGGAAACTGCTAAAGCAGTGCTGAGGGGGGAAATCCTGGCATACACCATTAGGCGTACCAAGAAATTTAAAAAACGCGAAAATGAACTCCTTCGCGCAGTTACAAATGCTTATAACTCATATTTATTAGAAAAGACGTCTCAGAAATGGGTTAAATATATTACTGCATTAGAAGAGAGAGACTCATTTCTACTTTATAAATCTACTCAGCAGGAAGTTCGGTTTTCTGCGAAACTTTACAAATATGGGAACAAGACTGGAAAACTTTTGGCTAGACTGGTAAGGCAGGACTTAGGTTCTCAGCTAATAGATTCCCTAGAAAAAGAGGGACAGATGTTTAGTTCCTCTCAGGATCTTGTTCAAATTTTTTATGATTACTATAAGGGAATATACTCCCCCAGGATTTCTGACTTCACAGAACGTCAGAAATTCTGGGGAGAAATCTTTTTTCCAATATTAACACCTAGTCTAATTGAGGAACTTGAATCCCCCATTACGGAAATAGAAGTTGCAAAGGCAATTAAAAATTTGGCATATAACAAAGCACCCGGCCCGGACGGAATACCTAATGAGTTCTATAAAATGATACCCTCCACTGTAATACCTGATTTAACTTTGTTATTTAACTATATATACATAGAGGGAAATGAACCCTCATCTAATTTTACAGCTTCATACACGTCTTTAATTTTAAAAAAGGGCAAAGATGCAAGAATGGTGGAATCATATAGACCCATAGCTTTGATGAACACCGATTATAAATTGTTGACTACGATTCTCGCCCAGAGACTCCAGTCCCTTCTTCCTTTGATTATTAGCCCAGATCAGGCTGGTTTTATGAAGAATAGGAACTCTGCGGCCAAAATAAGGGAACCCCTGCTCACCTTGGATTACTTTTCAAATGGTATGAATGCTGATCGTTCAGAGGAGGGAAGTATTTCAGACTTGGCAATTTTGGCTATAGACGCCGAAAAGGCCTTTGACTCAGTTTACCATGATCATCTTCTATTTTCATTAGAACAATTTGGGCTAAAAGGTAATTTTGCTAAGTTTATTGAAAAACTTTATCGTACAGCCTCCACAAGAATGATAGTAAATGGCCAGCTATCCCCAGAAATAATTCTGCATAGGGGGACTAGGCAGGGGTGTCCCCTCTCCCCGCTCCTTTTCAATATTGCTATAGAACCCTTTGCTATAATGATAAGACAGAGATTGGAGGGGATTGGGGTGGCTGGGCGGGAGTTGAAAATAGCATTATATGCTGATGATATTCTCATTTATCTTTCTAATTTACGTAGAAATTTACCTATTCTCTTATCAACTATACAACAGTTTGGTTCCTTTTCAGGATATAAGGTAAATATAAAGAAATCTGAACTTCTCTGGATAAGGCACACAGACAGCTCTCTTATAAATGTACCCTTCTCTATAGTGAATGACTCATTTAGATATTTGGGTATAAATGTCTCAAGTAATCCTGATTCTTGGTACTCCCTGAACATTCCTCCTGTGTTGAATAAGGTTAAATCAGTTTTTAAGAACTGGCAGACTTTACCATTGTCCTTGTCCGGATGCATAGCAGCCTATAAGATGATCTTATTGCCAAAAATACTATATGTCCTCCAAAATACTCCTTTGATTTTAAGAAAGAACGATTTAAGTTTATTCAATTCACAACTCCGGTTTTTCCTATGGCAGGGTAGGAAATCCAGAATATCACTTGCAAAACTCTCCCTTCCAATAGGATCCGGAGGCCTGGCTTTACCTGATTTACGAGTGTATAATTATGTATTTTTGGTTCGTATTCTGGCAGATTGGCTTTTTGCTCATAATTATGTTACAAATAATGACTTAGAGAGCAGTATTTTGTATCCTTTTTCACCTATTGCGCTGATTCATCTCGACACTACTCACATCCCACCCCAAGTTAAACGTTGTAGATCTATATATAATATAATCCTAGCTTGGAAAAAGATATGTACTTTGTTAGGAATAGAACACCGGGTGTCGAGATTCCTAGGTTTTCTGGGAAACCCACAATTTCAGTTAGGAACACCATCTTCAATCTTTTTAGAGTGGAAGACCCAAGGGCTTGTTAATGTTCTTCAGATGCTTGACATAGAAAAAAGATGTGTGAAATCATTTGATGCTCTTAGGGTGGAATTCAATATCTCCCAGAGAAACTTTTTTGCCTATCTTCAGGCTAGACACTATGCTATGAAGTTAGTGAATGAGTATGGCTGGGATTGGTCACTGGGGCACATAGAGAACTGGTTTATTCTGGCAAAAAATGGACTCATGTCAATATCTCCATGCTATTTGATTATTGTCTCCGACAGGGGCACAATTAATCTTGATAAAATTGCTATTAACTGGGGCACATTGTTATCTCAGGAAGTAGAATCTAAAATACCTTCTCTTTCAATTCGAAAGGTTACTCAAACAACCCTTTCTGCCACATGGAGAGAATCTCATTTGAAGTTGTTACATATGACATATTTTACACCAGAAAAAGGAGCGAGATGCGGCAGTATGAGTTTTATTACATGTCCTAAATGCTCGTTTCCCTCTGCAAATCTTCTGCACATGTTATGGACCTGCCCTAAAATTAAAAACGTATGGTCCAAAGTCCAATTTTGGCTTTGCAAGATACTAAAGCTCTCATCATTAAATTTGATAGGCAGACATATAATTTTTCTCTTTCTTGACCCAGAAGATAGACAACTCAATGTGAAGTTTATTAATATAACTATATTGGCTGTTAGATATCTTATCTTTAAAAAATGGAAAACGCTCACGGTCCCTAGTATATCAGAAATTAAAAACTGTTTAAAAAAACAATGTATTCTTGAACAATATAATATTAGTGTTGATAACGATGTCCATGTTGTTAAATTCTTTCTCAAATGGTCAGCATTTATAAAAGTTTTTTCTCCTACGGAAATTGAATATTTGATATATCCCTTACGTAATTCCGAACTAGTTCTGCTGGGGAGATGGTGAAGGGTTCTTTTTTTCCCTTTTTTTTTTTTATTTATTTTTTTATTTTTTATTACTTTTTTGCTTTGGGGTATTGTGTTGTTTTTCTATGTAAAAATAAAAACTCAACAAGGTATAGAGTATTACGAAGCATAGTGTTATCATCTGGGTTATTCTTTTTATTTACATAAGATACATTCAAAGAGTTGATGTGTACCTATAACATAGTACTGAATGTGTAATAATTTGTATACTATATGTACATTTGTTATACCCAAGCTATGGTTTGGAAAAAGCTTTGCTTTTGTTTTTATTTAATGGCTATGTTTCTTTTATTATTATCTGATTGTTATGGGTCCTTGTTGGATATAAATAAATATTTAAAAAAAAAAAAAAATTGCATGCTCTATCTAATTCGAGAAAAAAATAATTTGGTTTCAGTATCCCTTTAATAAAGCAGAGGAATCAGTTGCATTTTTATTTTATTGTATTAATTTTTTTGCTACCTATAATATATTCAAGAATAGTCAAAAAGTCAAATAAAGACAAATGCAGAAAAGACCAAAGGTAAAAATATTAGGGTCAATAGAAAATGTACCTTGACTTTTCCAGGGTTTTCTTCTTCCTCCTTCTTGTCTTCAAACTCAAAAGCTACAGTCATGCGTTGCTGCCGCTGTTCCTCCCAAAGCGTTGGATTGAAACTATCAGTGTCTGACTGGAAATCTAAATTAAAACACAATTTTTATGGACAGTGTCAAAACTTTTACTCTCATTAAATGAATAATCTCTTTTTAAAAAAGCTCTTAAAAGCAAATTTTTATTCCTGATCTTAAACTATAAAATAAATATTATTATGTTTTTTAAAGGCATATTTTAAACATTGCAAAAGGTAAATATATACACTTTTTTCCATGATTATGATAAAATCTCCCTTTGGATGTGTCTTATATAGCAAATCACAATCTTCACTAGTTGAGTTACTGAGTTGTATCCAGATATAATTTACTTTTCGAGGATGAGCTACAGTAGAAGATAACACAACTTGGGCAATTAAAATACCAGAACAGAATTCAGAGGACTGTTCTAAACCATAGGGGCCAATGCTATAAAGTTCTCTGGGCTGGTGAAATTCTATAAGAATACTCGCCATCACTTCTATATCCCTGGCGAAATTCTATAAAGCCACTTTTTACCAAGAAACAGGGTGTCTTGCTAAGTGGCGTATACTGCATTTTCGTATTGGAAGGAGATTCATACATTATAAAAGTGCACAATTAAATTTGTAATTTAAAAATCATACAAAATAAATAATTCTACCATTCACACAAAAATGCGCAGGAAATAATTGTATTGTTAAAGGGCCACTGTAAGTAAATATTTTCTATGCCTGTTACTAACTAACTACCCGAAATACGCTTTTTATCAATAGCATTTCATTAACATATCTCTACCGTATATCAGAAATCTTGTCTGCAAATTTAATTGTTTTCCAAACCCACTCCGTGGGTATCCTTTGCTCTGTACCAATCCGTTTACAATACCTAGGTTTCAAAATGGCGCGTTAAACACAAAGTTATTGGTTTAAGTATTTTGAACATGCAGTGCTGAAAATAGTGGGCAGGATAACTTGACATCATCGGCGAATAAAAGATATAACTTTTAGAACGTTATGAAACTTCGTTTTGGAGAAAATATAGGTCAGTAGGTTTTAATTAATGTTTATTAACTTTAATATGTTAGTTGTTTAGCTTAAAAATTATAACAGAAAGTAATCCTTTAAGGTGCATCAAAAATTGTAACAAAATTGTTCACCAAAAATTGTATTTTATCAAAAACGTCAAGTTTATAAGTAAATTACACCAAAATAAATCATAATAAATATGCATAGGGTAAATTATAATTTAAGTAAACTGAATGTGCAAAAAAATTAAGAAATTTGTAGTTATAAGTGCAAAATACATTGTTGTTTTTTCGTAAAATGGTCTGAACATATGCATTCCATGGGCCTATATGAACTTTTCTCTCAAATCTTAGCGTAATTCTATAAACATTTTTAACCTACAGTTCTCACTGATTTTTCTCTCCAGTTAAAAGGTGGCGAGTATTCACCAAAAAACTCAAAACAATTACTCTGAAAGGAAAACCTATGCATATGAATATAACAGCAAATTTAAGGTAGAGTGCACAGAAAACAGCGTAATTTGATTTTATTAGGCATAATATTCAAGTTTTAAAACATGCTAGTTTCCCCCTCTGGCGAAGTACAAGTTTTAAAACTTGAATATTATGTGAGAAATCTCGCCACGCGCAGTGACAGCTCCTTTTTTTATAGAATTCCACGAGCCCTGCCCCTCTTAGTCTTGGCAATTCTCTGTTTCTACTTATAACCTATATGGCAATATATGCTAGCTATTTCTGGTGTTGCACGTGATTTTTAATAACCTGTGACCATATTTCAAGTGGTTTTCACGCATACTAATACTTAAATTTTAAATAGGGCTGTTAATGGTTGTATCAAATGCAAGTATTGATTTAGTTTTATGTCTAAAGGAAACTTACAGCTTCTTATGAGAGGTTTAGATTTAGCAAATAAAAGTAAAGACTTTCTATTTTTCAGATAACTGCTTTGTTATGAAAAGCCTCCAGAAATTGTGTCAAAATGTATTTAAAAAAAATCCCAAATGTCTTTGTAACCATAGTGTTCTTATAAGATTATAGATGCTTCATTTGAGACAAGTAATTTATTTTTACCTTCATCCCCACGAGGTTGCTGGGGGAACATGTAGTTTGTTAACACCCTCTGCTTTGTCTCTGGGTGAGCTTCAGTTTGAAGAGGAATGAGTGCTTTGGACTGGAAAGGATAAGTTGAAATATGAAAAATTGTGAAATTTCAGCAAAGGCAACACATTGTGAAAAGAATTTATACATTTCATAACACATTTAACAGTATTAAATAATGTTTTAAGATGCATTAAAGGGACACAAAGCGACAACAAGAAAAAGCTCCAATCAATTAAAGTATTTTGTTTTTGCCCTATTGGCTGCTTACAACTATGTGTTTAACCCCAGAAGGAGGTTAAACATATAGTTAAAGTCATCAACAACTGGCAATGTACTACTGCTCCAGAGCTGAACATAGCTGCTGGGCCAATCACCAGCTATATTTGGCTTGATCAATGCAGAGCTAATGTAAGCTATGTGTTGCTGAGCCAATCAGCCAATCAGGTGAAGCAAATGTGCATAGCTACCAATTAATGGCCTTATTCAGCTGTTGGTCTAGAGCAGACTGTAAGTATGCATTTAACCATTTTGCAGGACTAAACACAAAGGGCAAGAAATAGTTCAATAAAAATTATTTAACACATTTAAGTAGTTTCATATTGCAGTTGTATGTCCCTTTAAATTAATGCATCCAATTCATTTTATGTGCAGATATTTTGCAACGCAGCACTTTGGAACATTGATAGCAAAGCACTGGGATGCAAATTCTCGTTTTACATCAATTGGATACGTAAAAAAAATCTCCTATACAAATTATAATGGCAATATTTCAAACCAATAATTTTTTCTACTATTATTGGTGTCAGAAGTGGGATAAACCATTTGACATAGTATTACCTGATTGTCAGAAAGCCACAGAGCAGCAAGTTCTTTAAGTTTAGTAAAGCTGAATGGTAAATTCTTTAACCTGAAAATACATAGAAAAAAATATGTTTCTCATTCTAAAAAGCACAAAAACAAACACACTTCACAATAAGCTTCTCATACTAATAATCTTGTAATATAAAAACATGTATTTTACAAAACGTTACTCATATTTTGGAATAAAGTACATTTCTATTGGCATCAGAACATTACTTGTTGACAATATACAGTAACTATCATATCCATAATGAGGCATTTTCATTGTTCTCTTTTAAACGTATCTATCAATGTTTTTTGGTCTGTCTAATCTCTTGTAAGGTCTCTTTTACAGGTATACGCTAATCTAATACAGAACCAACTACATTTTATGTCTGTAATGAATATAAGATTTTTCAATGCATTAAATGTTAGTGCAAACTAAACTCTCATGAGGACAAGCTAATTGGAAATAATGCCACTTTTTATTTTCTTTAATGATTACTTTTTGTCTTTTGGAGTACTTAATAATCAATTTGCAGTTGATAGCACAAGCTACATTTATTGATTAAGATACAGAGATTGGTAAGTAATAATGTATGTCAACATATTACAAAGAACACGCTTCAAGCTCTATGTTTGAGAATGTATTGTCTAAGATTAATCTAAACACGCTCTTACTGTAAGTGAAGGAATTTCTCTAAAGAAACTGACTCTTCTTTTCACCAAACTGTAAAGTACCTGCCTTTTGGAAAACTTTCAGGAATATGTAACATACTAAGCGCCATTTACCAAGCAGCGATTGTTGCTTCGGAAGTTTGTTGTTTCAGGAAAGCCGGAAACATGGCCGATTGGTGAGCAAGGGAAGTGCAATGCCGCCCCCTGCAGATTTGCGGCTAATCATCCGCTAGCTGGGGGTGTCAATCTAACCAATCGTATATGATCGGGTGGATTGATGTCTGCAGCCTCAGAGCAAGCGGACGAGTTAAGGAGCAGCAGTCTTAAGACCGCTGCTTCTTAACTCCTGTTTCCGGCGAGCCTGAAGTTATTGGGGCCAATACAGAGATTGTTAAATCGGCCCCTAAATCTCTTGCTTCTATTACCAGTGAATTTTGTTTTTTTCTGAAATCACTGTCTATTGTGAAAGTCCTTGTGATATCTTTATTTTACAACAAACAATGCCATTGTTTACTAAAATGGTCTTTGTTTATTTTGTTTACCTAATATTTATTCTGTAATAAAATAAGCTTCCTATTTTTTTAAACCGTAGTTTTTTATATATATAGGGCCATTTTTCTGTCTGTTTATAAAATTATTTAAGAAAAACACAATAGTGTGTCATTAGACAAACACATAGCTTTATCTTTACATGGGCAGTTACCTAGCTGGTCAGGTAATGCAAATTTGCAACCCATTTCCCAGTATCTTACAATTTGTGTAGCGCAAACATGGCTGCCCAGTATAGCCAGTTAGAAACCAAAACTGGTATTAGTCCTTCTTTCTCTAAAAATGTAGAAGGAAAAGGCAGGGAGTGTCTACTATAAATAATATTTTTTTTGGGTGTGGGTGGGCAAACACATGCAGGAGCTAAAAAAAACCCTAAGGGTTGAGGCAGGGAGGCCAATGAGCTAAGTCATGGGTGTTGCATGAAAAGAGTTAGGCCTAATGGAGGCAGAGCAACAGGTGTTCTCACTCCTTAGCCCAAAGAGGACATCAGGGGTGTAACCTAAAAGAATGGGGCGATTTTGCTTCCCTCAAGAACCACCATTGGTGTTTATGAAACTTATTCTCTGGGGTGTTCACAATCTCGCTCTGACTTTAGTTGCAAAGGAGGCGAATGTGCTTAAACTTTATTGTATCCAGTTTAATCATAAACATTAACATTACCAGCACGGAAATTACTTCAAATATAAATGTATAGAAACATGGCACAGTGGCTTGTAACTTGTGAATAAGCTAATAAGCAAAAACTTCCTGATTTCTTTTAGGCAGTCTGTGCAAAATAGTACAATGTGTTAAATGAATCCTGCATCTGTAGTTTTACTCCACTACACATGTGCGATCAATCACACTTAGCGGTCTTCATGAGCCATATTTAACACCGAGTGCTCAACTGCTTCACATTCATAACAATTACAGCATTCTAACTTAAACCTTACAGCAGTCGGCACATATTTATTTAACTGTATATTAATGCTTAAACAGTTGCTTCATTTTAAGTAGGTGATAAGCATGAATTATTAGCCCTTCTTTCTAAGTGCCTGATATTCAAAACCTCAGCGCTCAGGTGAGATATTCTAAAAGGTATTGTCGGTATGGCGAGGTCTTTAAAAAAAGTTTAGAAACACAAATTTTATCTTGAGAAATGTTTATGTATGTAGTGTTCTTTATGTGAAACAGAGACTCCTACATTACTAAACAAGGTCTAAAAAAATCCCAAAGATTTTGTGTGATTTCTATTCAAACAGGTGAGGTTTTGAATATTAGTCCCTAAAAGTCCTAATTACGCTATAATTTGTTATGGAAAAAAAATATTTTGCTACGTTAGATCTTCAGTTACAGTTCCGCACATATATGTGGTTAGATTTATTAAGGATCGAGTGGACATGATTCGCTGTAGGGAATCATGTCCGCTCGACCTTGCTAAATGCCGACAGCGTATGCTGTCGGCATTTATCATTGCACAAGCATTTCTAGTGACCGCTGCTTCTTAAAGGGACATTATACACTCATTTTTTCTTTGCATAAATGTTTTGTAGATGATCTATGTATAAAGCCCATAAAGTTGTTTTTTTAATTTTTTTTTTATACTTTTGCTTATTTTTTAATAACATTGCTCTGATTTTCAGACTCCTAACCAAGCCCCAAGTTTTATGAGAATACCATCAGATACCTACTCCAGTTTGCTCCTGTTTGTGTAAAGGGTCTTTTCATATGCTAAAGAAGGGGGAGGGGGGAGTGTCTTATTTCCCACTTGCAGTGGGCTTTCCTGCTACCTTTTCAACAGAGCTAAACTGACAGCATCTAAGTAAGTTTTTAAACAGTTTTATACTGAATTTGTATATCAGTATCTGTGCATCTTATTCTTTATAGTAGTGTCTATTACATACAGTTATATGAAAATTGGTGTATACTGTTCCTTTAACTTCCATTTCTGGTGGACCAGAAACGATAGGGCGTACATGCAGCATCCACTGCTTAATAAATCTACCCCATTGTCTTTTTAGTTTTTGTTGTTATGTTCAGTTAGATTGAATCAACGTTGCATAGAAAACTGCATCCACTAGAATACAACAAATATTAGACTTGCTGTATTTTCAGTGAATTGTGTTTTTTTCAAGACAACTAAATAAAGACAACTAAATAGTGTAATATGTTACATGGTTTTAATAATGAACAGTAGTTTTACATTAAGAGTTCCATGAGACATATATCCTCAAGTTAATTTCCTTTAAATCTACAGGGTTTCAGCAAGATACAGCTGCACAAAAAAATGTGTTAAAGCCTGATAGCAGACAGGAGATTTCAAGAATATTATCACAGCTTTAAAAGGCCATAATATTCGAAAATATTGAAGTAGATGCTCCAATTCATTAGAGCATGTCATTTTAAGACTAGCGACCCTGCCCTACTGTGTTTAAACCCAGCTAAGAAGTTTAAGAAGCACCTTTTGGGACTCACAGAGCACTGCTGGTCTGGAGCAGAAACTGCTGGTGATCCAATCACCAGTGTAGTCGGACGACTCAGCTTTGTAACCAACGCTGCTGAATGGATCAGCAGTGGTTCCAGCTCTGGACCAGCAGTGCCCTGCGGGTCCCAAGTGAAAATTCTACTGTGTGTTTACCCCTTTGTTGGGATTAAACACAGAGTAGTGTAGGGTCACTGGTCTTAAAATTATACGCTCTAACAAATTATAGCATCTAATTTTTTTGACTAGTATTGCTGTCTTTAACACATACCTTCAAAACAGAATGTTAAATGTATGCTATATCTTTATATAAGTCATGAAAAATAATCCAAACATTATACTTTCCCCTAAAATCTCTTTACAAAAACATATTTTTTAGCTAATATTGTAGACATGGCTAAACAGATGTTACTGTAAACTGACCTAGAGAAACTGTACACAGAATGGACTAGATTACAAAGAGGGACATGAAACTCAAAATTCAACTTTCATAATTCAGCTGGAGAAAGGAATTTGAAAACAACATCTCTATTTAGTTCTATTCTGAAATGTACTTTCTTTTCTGGGTATCCTTTGTTCAAAAGCATACTTGTGTAGATTCAGGAGTGTGCATGTGTCTGGAAAGGTGTATGACAGAAATGTTGCATCAAGTACTCATTGTTATAAACACTGAGGCATTATTACTGCCGTACTGCGCTCCAGACACGTGCATGTTTCTGAGACTACCTAGTTATGATCCTCAACAAATTAAATTTGATTCTAGAAATAATTTTTTTTTCTAATCGCTTTCACTAGTTGAATCCTAAAAATGTAACTCTGTCCCTTTAACATTTATCGCACGAGGGTTAGTATGGTATGCTCGGCAGTAATTAAAGGGATAGTAAAGTCCAAATAAAACTTTCATTATTCAGATAGGACATGTAATTTAAGACAACTTTCTAATTTACTTTTATCATCAAATTTGCTTTGTTCTCTTCTTATTCTTAGTTGAATGCTAAACCTAGATGGGCTCATATGCTAATTTCTAAGCCCTTGAAGGCCGCCTCTTATCTAAATGCATTTGACAGCTTTTCATAGGCTATAGGGCGTTAGCTCATGTGTTTCAGATAAATAACATTGAGCTCATGCATGTGGAGTTATTTAAGAGTCAGCACTAATTGCCTGAAATGCAAGTCTATCAAAAAATCTGTGATAAGGAGGCCACATAGATAACATTGTGCTCACTCCTGTGGAGTTATTTATGAGTCAGTACAAAAATACATGTCTGTCAAAAGAACTTAAATAAGGCGGCTGTCTGCAGAGGCTTAAATACAAGGTAATTACAGAGGTAAAAAGTGTATTAATATAACCGTGTTGGTTATGCAAAACTGGGGAATGGTAAAAAAAAGTTATTATCTATTTTTTTAAAACAATAAAATTATTGGTGTTTACTATCCCTTTAATGCTGCATGTTGCAGATGCTGAAAGCAATGTTAGAATGTGGTGGTTCAGGGGCGAGCAAGGGGCTTCTATTTTGCATCTCAATTGGGCTGAGAAGAAGGGTAAAAAGGTAAAAAAATGGCTAATCTCTGCCCCTGTCCTTTTGTGCAGACCACAACTACCTAAATACAGCTCTGGACCACTTGCCATTATCCTCAAAACACTTGCAACTCCACCTCCCCTGCCTCGATCCTGCCCATAAAAAACTAGTAACAACACACGCAGCTGCAGCAAGGAGTTTTTACCCCCTTATAATAAGATTTCTGGAACCACCACTGGTTCCTGTATTACATCACAGTGCTATTTTTGCTAAAAAATGACAGTTTTAAATTCTTTGTATGCAGACATTTTGCAATTCAGTTTAATACTTTAACAGAAATACTGACACAATTCATCAGCATTTATTTGTTTTGTTTAAATTGCCTGTAAGAGTAAAAATACTTACCTCTAGCACGCTGGAGAACAGCACTATTCCCGACCCTTCTTCTTAGAGCCCTGGGCCGTAGTAATAGGAGGCTAAGGGGCCCATTTATCAAGGTCCGAACGGAGCTTGTGGGCCTGTGTTTCTGGCGAGTCTTCAGAGTCGCCAGAAACACCAGTTATGAAGCAGCGGTCTAAAGACCGCTGCTACATAACCCTATCCGCCTGCTCTGATGAGGCGGACAGGAATCGCCGGAAATCAACCCGATCGAGTACGATTGACATCTCCCTGCTGGCAGCCGATTGGCCGTGAATCAGCAGGGGGCGGCGTAATGCGTATTGCTCTCCGCATTCAGCGAGGTCTTGCAGACCTGATCCGCACTGTCGGATCAGGTCCGCAAGACCTTTAATAAATATGCCCCTAAGTGTGGGGGATCCCAGAGCCAACATTAATGGAGAAGGGTCTTTAGTGCCGCCCCTGAGATCTGCCTTCCTGAGTCTCCGATTAGCGCGGTATGGGGCTCTAATTAGTAGGTATTAGTTCGACTCTCCACTAGAGGTAGTAAATAACACTGTAAGAAGGGGCTCTAAGAAGAAGGGTCAAGATTAGCGCTGTTCCTTCAGGGCACTAGAGGTAAGTATATAATGCTACCGGTGTTTTATTCCACCTTTAGCAAAGAATAAATTACATTAGTTTAATGAAAACAAATGTAAATGTACCACAAATCTTCAGAATTAATTTTGTTTAAAATGAAACAAATACCAAAAGTGCAGCAGATGAATTTGAAACTAACTTCCTTGAATATTTGTTCTTAAAGATAAGGCTGAACCCAATTGTTTAGCGCTGCTTGTTTATTTTAAAGTATTGGCAATAGGGTTGTGGGAAGAAACTGCTTTCAGTACTTGAGATAAAAAGTTATTTCTATCAAGAGATGGTCAGAGTCCACATCACTTGTGGGATATACTTCCTGTAAATACCATTTTGGATCATTTGTGGACTCTCACTATCATGAAATAAAGAAATGTAGCAAGCAAGTGTAATTTTATTGTAATAAATATCTAGGACAAGTCTAAAAGTTTTCAGTTTTAAAGGGTTTATTTTATTCCCTATCTATGCCCATAAACGGTTAGAGGGTACTTCTGCCAACCGTTTTAATGAATTCTTTCAAAGAGGACATTTTTAAAAATAACATTCCTATGAGACATTACATGCTTGCCACTTTGGATTTCATTTTAATTTCTTTTTTTTAAATTGACTCTAGTGAACGTATTCAATCAGAAACTGTTTCATGGCTGATAAAACAGAAGCCTGGAAATTAACGCCAACGTTCCAATTGGCAGTTGTGATGTTTGATACATAGGTCCTAATGAGACACGTTAAATGGTTTAGATATATATTTTTGGCTAAAAATAGTACCAAAGCCATGATTGTTTATGCTAAATGGATAAGTGTTATTTCAAGTTTTTATTGTCATTTCACCTGGCAGGTTTTCTTTTTAAATTCAGGAATCAAACAGGATCTCTAAAGTTTGAATGTGATAGACTCTTAGTGCTTGATACTCTATAGTTTGCCAGCATGGAGTCAAATTTCATGCTGACCCTTGCATGGCAAACTTAGTTCTCTAAAAAAATAATTAAAAAAAATAAAACTGAATTTGGAATCTGAATCTGCTTTCAATGTAGTTTAACTTGTATTTACTTCTAGTTTTATAAATATGTTGTTTTTTCCCAACTGTACAATTTTAAAACAAACTTGCATCTTAATTCAGAAAAAACAGCAAGAGCTATAGGTGCAACATGCTTAGAAATTATAATCAGACCTGTGAGAAAACTTCATACACGCCCATGAAATTACCCAATTAAAGGCATACTAAACCCAAATTTTTGCTTTCATGATACTAATTTACTCCTGTTATCAAATTTTCTTCATTCTCTTAGTATCTTTATTTGAAAAGCAGGAATGTAAAACTTAAGAGCTGGCACATTTTTGGTTCAGCACCTGGGTAGCGCTTACTGTTGGTTAAATGTAGCCAACAATAACCAAAAATGGACGTCTCCTAAGCTTACATTCCCTTTTTTTAAATAAAGATACCAAGAGAACAAAGAACAAATGATAACAGGAGTAAATTAGAAAGTTGCTTAAAATTGCATGCTATATCCGAATCATGAAAGAATATTTTTTTGGTTTAAGCCCACACGCTAAGGCTGCAAGACTCATTTTACAATAGATAAATAAAGTTCGATTGATGTGCAATAAAGTACAACTTTATTGCTCTTTTGGAAACAAACATAACAGCCAAACGATGGGCATGTGCACCTATTACATTTTACAGTTAGGGCTATAAAGACATTTTGCAGCCTAAGAATATTATTTGCACATATTAGTTAAACCCTGGAACAAACTCTATATAATAGTGTAATGAATACCTGTTATCACTCAAGTTTAAAACCCTTAGTTTTTGCATCTGCCCGATCTCTTCAGGAAGAAATTCCAGCTTGTTGGATCGTAGAGACATTACTGTCACATTCTTGCAATTTCCAATCTGATTGTAAAAATAGAATGATTTAAATCTGATTAGGTCAATAAAACATTTATAAATAAATTAAATAGATACATGTGAGTTTTAAGAAAGTTGTATTACTTTTTGTTGATAAATGATCTCTTAAAGATTAGAAAAACTTGTTAAACAAACTTCTGTGAATTCAACCAAGCTATTAATGTGTAAAGAAATACTGCTTTTAATAGGAACAGCTAAGGCTGAAGATTAAAAAATCATTTTGTTCTTGCATACTGTTCAGCACTCAAAGACCAGCATCTAATGCATACTCCCACGTTGATCTTGGAGTTAAAGAAAGGTTAACAGTATAGCACAACTTGACATACTATTTTGGGACTATAAGCCCTTTAATCATTTGAGCTGGAATGTTTCTTTAAAGGGACGTTGAACACTTTGAGATGATAATATAAAATGATAAATTGTATATATAAAAAAATTCTACAATACACTTTCATTATTTATTTTGTCCCCCGTTCCTGCAATTCCATTCTGAAATTGTGAGCATTTCAGTTCCTGTTAAAAAAAGTGCAGAACACTGTTATATTCCACACATCAATTGGCTGCACACACTAATGACCTATTTATAACTGGCCCTAATTGGCCACAGCAGAGAAAGTAACCTAAGTTACATCAAGGCATTTCCTATTGTTTTATCGACATTAAAACTTTACACTTACATTGTCACTATTTAAACAACTAATGAAACTTTAAAAAATGAAATCTATATGTCAATAACAGACTAATTTGTTCTTTGAATGCATCATTCTATCAAGCATTAATTTAGTGTTTAGTCCCTTTAACTCCCCCTATAGAGATATGAAGGCCTCATAAATGTCCTTTGACATTATCAATTGCATCACAAATTACAGAGCATATGCCATTATCAAATTCCTATTTACTGACATTACATCTTATTCATTCTCTTTTAACATGACAAACAGTAGAAACATTATTTTTTTCAACAGGAGACAAAACAAAAATACATCTCAACATTAAACATTCATGATTCCCACAGAACATGCAAATTTAAAAATTGTCTAATCTACCCCATAAAATAGAAATACTTGAAATAGCACTGTTCTACACACAGAAGAAAATGTTTTTTTTTTTTATATAGCCTGCATCTCCTGGTATAGTTAGTACAGCATTGATGAATATGGCTTCCTCCAATCCTTGCGTGCTCCCTTTGGCGTCCAGATCGTGGGGCCATGCAACGATTGATGGGGGGACTTTAAAAATGCATGGGACAAGCATAAGGTTATACTACAAACTAGATACGTTTATACTGTTAGGTAATATCGGGCAGACTTGCTGGGCCTATGGCTCTTATCTGCCATCAATTTCTATGTTTCTATGTCATCGCTGTGCTAACTACAGCAGGAGATGTGGCCGGAGGATTGCTGGTCTGTTTTCCATAAAGAAAGGTATTGAAGCTTTATTGTAAAGTTTAATGAATGAAAGTGCCCCTGTTTTTAAGAGTATTTTTAAAAACCGGGCACTTATTCATTAAACTTTACATTCATTTTAAAGGGACACTAAAGTCCAAATTAAACTTTCACATTTCAGTTAGTGCATTCAATTTTTTTTTTTTAAAGTTTCAATTTACTTATATTATCAAGTTGAGCAAGATTTTTATATAGTCACTTTCTGAGGCACCAGGTCCTACTGAGCATGTGCAAGAGTGTACCATGTTTATGAGTCTGTGACTCACTGATGGCTGTCACATGATACAGGGAGCAGGAGAATGGAAGGAAATGCAAATTTGTCAAAAAAATCTACTACTCATTAAAAATTGTGTTATGCATTGCGCTACTGCATTGTCTTTTTTACTATGCATTTGTTGGTTATGAAATCATACTGCATTTAATGTGCTTTTAACTCCTTTCAATAAGACTATACTGTTTTACAGTAAGTTTAGGAGTGTGCACCCTCCTACACATACCTAAGTATAATATCATGAAAAGGAACTCGATTTCTACAAAGGATAGGAAGAGAAAGCAATATAGCAGATAGAAGCAAACTGGAAAATTTGTTAAAATTATATGAATAAAGAAAATTGAATTTGCCTCTTCAAAGGGACATTATACCCATTTGCAAAATCACTTTAAAGTGATGCAGCATAACTGTAAAAGTTGACAAGCAAATAACACCTGAACAACTCTATGGGGCCGATTTATGAAGATGCGGGCAGCCACCGATAAATGCCGACAGCATACATTCTCGGCATATATCATTGTACAAGCATTTCTAGTGAAATGCTTGTGCAATGCTGCCCCCTGCACATTTGCGGCCAATTGGCCGCTAGCAGGGGTGTCAATCAACCTGGTCGTATCCAATCGGGCTTATTGCTGTCCACCGTCTCAGAGGTGGCGGACGAGTTAAGGAGCAATTGGCCGCTAGCAGGGGTGTCAATCAACCTGGTCGTATCCAATCAGGCTTATTGCTGTCCATCGTCTCAGAGGTGGCGGACGAGTTAAGGAGCATCTGCTGCTTCATAAATCAACCCATATGGCCCATATTTATCAAGCTACGAACGGAGCTTGAAGGGCCATGTTTCTGGCGAGTCTTCAGACTCGCCAGAAACACAAGTTATGGAGCAGCGGTCTAAAGACCGCTGCTCCATAACCCTGTCCGCCTGCTCTAAGCAGGTGGACAGGAATTGCCGAAATCAACCCGATCGCGTATGATCGGGTTGATAGAAAGCTCCCTGCTGGCGGACGATTGGCCGCGAGTCAGCAGGGGGCGGCGTTGCACCAGCAGCTCTTGTGAGCTGCTGGTGCAATGTTAAATGCGGAGAGCGTATTGCTCTCCGCATTTAGCGAGGTCTTGCGGACCTGATCTGCACTGTCGGATCAGGTCCGCAAGACCTTTGATAAATAGGGGCCTATGTCTCAACACATGTTTTCAGCTTATAAGTGCTCTGTGAACAGTTATCTTCCAGTTGCTGTCAGCTGCATGATGCAAAAACAACAACAACCAATCAGCTTCATCAGTGCTGATGCCACAATTTACTTTACTGTGATCTCATAGGATTTCACAAAAATCTCGCAAGATTTCATAGTTTAATAAAAATGTTCTTTTGTGACTCCGAAGTTTTCAAGTTTTCAATTAAATTCTGTTATCAAATTTGCTTTGTTCCTTTGGTATCCTTTGTTGAAGAGACTCCTAGGTAGGTGTCTAGAGCAGTGGTTCTCAACCAAAATTAACTCAAGGCCCGGTAAATTTTAGCCGACGTGTCAAAGGCCCTGTAGTGTGTGTGTGTGTGTACATATATACTGTGCATACACACATACAGTGGGGCAAAAAAGTATTTAGTCAGCCACCAATTGTACAAGTTTTCCCACTTAAGAAGATGAGAGAGGCCTGTAATTTTCATCATAGGTATACCTCAACTATGAGAGACAAAATGTGGAAACAAATCCAGGCAATCACATTGTCTGATTTGGAAAGAATTTATTTGCATATTATGGTGGAAAATAAGTATTTGGTCACCTACAAAAAAGCAAGATTTCTGACTCTCACAGACCTGTATCTTCTTTTTTAAGAGGCTCCTCTGTCCTCCACTCATTACCTCTATTAATGGCACCTGTTTGAACTTGTTATCAGTATAAAAGACACCTGTCCACAACCTCAAACAGTCACACTCCAAACTCCACTATGGTGAAGACCAAAGAGCTGTCGAAGGACACGAGAAACAAAATTGTAGACCTGCACCAGTCTGGGAAGACTGAATCTGCAATAGGCAAGCAGCTTGGTGTGAAGAAATCAACTGTGGGAGCAATAATTAGAAAATGGAAGACATACAAGACCACTGATAATCTCCCTCGATCTGGGGCTCCATGCAAGATCTCACCCTGTGGGGTCAAAATGATCACAAGAACGGTGAGCAAACATCCCAGAACCACGCAGGGGGACCTAGTGAATGACCTGCAGAGAGTTGGGACCAACATAACAAAGGCTACCATCAGTAACACACTACGCTGCCAGAGACTCAGATCCTGCAGTGCCAGACGTGTCCCCCTGCTTAAGCCAGTACATGTCTGGGCCCGTCTGAAGTATGCTAGAGAGCATTTGGATGATCCAGAAGCGGATTTGTGAGAATGTCATATGGCCAGATGAAACCAAAGAAGAACTGTTTGGTAGAAACACAACTCGTCGTGTTTGGAGGAGAGAGAATGCTGAGTTGCAACCAAAGAACACCATGCCTACTGTGAAGCATGGGGGTGGCAACATCATGCTTTGGGGCTGTTTCTCTGCAAAAGGAACAGGACGACTGATCCGTGTACATGAAAGAATGAATGGGGCCATGTATTGTGAGATTTTGAGTGCAAACCTCCTTCCATCAGCAAGGGCACTGAAGATGAAACGTGGCTGGGTCTTTCAGCATGACAATGATCCCAAACACAACGCCCGGGCAACGAAGGAGTGGCTTCGTAAGAAGCATTTAAAGGTCCTGGAGTGGCCTAGCCACTGTCCAGATCTCAACCCCATAGAAAATCTTTGGAGGTAGTTGAAAGTCTGTGTTGCCCAGCGACAGCCCCAAAACATCACTGCTCTAGAGGAGATCTGCATGCAGGAATGGGCCAACATACCAGCAACAGTGTGTGACAAACTTGTGAAGACTTACAGAAAACGTTTGACCTCTGTCATTACCAACAAAGGATATATAACAAAGTATTGAGATGAACTTTTGATATTGATCAAATACTTATTTTCCACCATAATTTGCAAATACATTCTTTCCAAATCAGACAATGTGATTGTCTGGATTTGTTTCCACATTTTGTCTCTCATAGTTGAGGTATACCTATGATGAAAATTACAGGCCTCTCTCATCTTCTTAAGTGGGAGAACTTGCACAATTGGTGGCTGACTAAATACTTTTTTGCCCCACTGTATATATATATAAATAAATAATGCATTGGTATAAGAGGGGGAAGAAAATATATACATTCATTGGTGTCAGTGGGCTGGTATCACTCAACTGCAGTGCCCAGGTCCAGTCCTATCTGCTCCTTGTCCCACACTGTCCTCCCACTGCACTGCCGCTATATGTGCACAGTATACACGCACATGTGCACTGGCACTCTGACAGGCCTGCCTGGTATTTCTTATGTGTTGAGTGGCAGGCCTGTCACAGCTCGCAGTGGGGGCAATCAGGTTGTGGCCCACCAGGAGGGCTGTCAAGGCCTGGTACTGGGCCATGGCCCATCTGTTGTGAAACCAAGGTCTAGAGCACTACATGGCAGGAAATAATGCTTCCATCTAGTGCTAGTTGCAAATTCTTGCAAAACTGCTGCCATATAGTGCTCCAGATATGTGCACGCTCTTAAACATTCATCCCTGCTTTTCCAAAAAAGAAAGAAGAAAATTTGATAATTAAAGTAAATTAGAAAGTTTTTTAAAATTGCATGCTCTATCAAAATAAACCCTTAACCCCTTGACCCAAACGGACGTAGACATGCGGTAAAGAAGCTCATTGTACTGCATAATGTAGATCTACGTCACAGCTGCAGGAAGCTGTTCCTGAGCTTAAGTCATCTGTTTTCATATGGTAACAGAGCACGATCGATGCTCTGTTACCATAAAAAAGGCAGATGCTAGATTGTTACAGACATATGAAGATCAACTGCTTGTGCTGGCAGGAAGTGTGGGATGATAGGCAGGAGGCAGGTGGGCGGCACAAATGCGAAGGGGGGAGGGAGGGGCCCAATGCTACAGAATAAAAATTTGAGGGAGGAATGGGAAGCTACACTATGGCAAAAATGGAATTTGAAGGGTGGCACCCTAACTAATCGTCGCTGAGAGAGGAGAGGTAGTGGGCACCACTACACTACAGAAAAAACATACATTAGAAAATAAATAAAAATAATACAAAACATCATATAAACTGGGTACTGGCAGACTGCTGCCAATACCTAATATGGCAACCACTAGTAGGAGGGTTAAAGAGCTGTTTGGGGGATGACTAGGGAGGTGGTAGGGTTGAGGAGGGTTCACTACACTGCAGGGAAAAAAACTTCATACTGGCAGACTATCTGCCAGTATCTAAGATGGTGGTGACCAGTGGGAGGTAGGTGAGGGAAGAGAGCTGTTTTGGAGGGATCAGGTAGGGATCAGGGCGTGGGAGGTGTTAGGTAGGAGGGTAATCTCTTCATTGCATCAATAGCATTTCTGCTATTTCTGAACAAAGGGGATCCCAGAGAAGATTTTACAACCATTTGTCATATGACTGCAGTAGTTGTGTGTTTGCAAAAAAGTTAACAATTTTTTTATGTGATCGTATCGGGTGGCCAAATAGTGGCATCAAATATACCAAATTGGCCTAGATCAATATCTTGGGTTGTCTACTTTAAAAATATGTATATTTTTCATAAGTTAATAAAAAATTAACAATCTCTTGTTTTGTTAAAACAAAGTGATAGCAAACATGCTAAAAATTATTTGGTACTTTGACCAAGTTTTTCTCTGAAATTCTCAGTGGCGAATGGGTTAAACTGATGAGGGAAACAATGCACTCCCCCTTGCAAGTCCTAGGACTAATATCCTTATTGGCTGCTTTAAGTCTCTTTACAAAGAGATGTGGCTAATGCTACTGAGGACATTTTTAGATAAAATATCTTCCTTCCTTAGAGATGTTCAGGTGATATTTTTTTTAGTCAGCTTTTTATAGCTAAGCTACATCACTCTCAAGTGCCTCAACATTTGGGTATTATGTTCCTTTAATATTGTGTTTAGCCTTATGTACATCTGATTTATTGTTAATGTATTTGGGTCTATCAGTTCTGCTAGGATGCAATGTCTGTTATCTACCATCCTCTATTTTGTAGGAATAGCTAAAGATAATTAAAATGGCCTGATTACTTTTGTTTAACTTATTTTCTAATTAAGCACTTAATATGGCTGTAGAACACAATTACACCTTCATCATACTTACTTCCCTGGGCAGCTCTGTAAGGAAATTTTCATCAACAGCTAATGTTCGAAGACTGTGTAGATATCCAATTGTGGGAGGTAAGGATTCCAACTCATTACAGCTGCAATCAAACTCTTCTAATAATGATAAACTGAAAGTTTAGAGAGAGATTTATTAGGCATATCAGACATTTTCAACATTAATCAGTCAACATGAACAGATATAATCACATTGAACATTTTAATACTGAGTGAAGACTTATTGATTCCATATACTCCGAAGACATTTTCTGATTTTTTATTATTATTTTTTGAGGTCAGAACATTTTGGGGAAACAAATGATGACTTTAACTTGAAGTATGCTGGTTTAAAGGGATAAGGAAATTAAAATTTCATGATTTAGATAGAGCTCAAAAACATAAAAAAAAAAACCCCACCAAAAAGGTCTTATTACTTCTACTAAGCAATATATCTCTTACTTTGGAAATTTTTTGCTGAAACTTAGCTTGTGTCCATTAAAGAGCGTATAGGTAGAACTATATATATATATATATATATACACATACATACATATATATACAGTATATATATATATATATATATATATATATATATATATGTCCTATATATATATATATATACTGTGTATATATAATATATATATATATATATATATACAGTATATATATATATATATATATATATATATATATATATATATATATATATCATAGGCGTATTTAGGTTTTGTGCTGCCCTAGGCACTCAAAATTCTGCTTCCCCCCAAAGGTTCAGGCCGTTTTCCCCCTTAATATTTTTTTGGGGTCAGTGTGTAAAATGTTTTTTGTTTTTTTATTTCATAACAATTCAAAAAAAAAAAAATGGGTTAGCAAAACACTTGCATACAAGTGGGTTAAATTGCATGCATCTCATACCATTTTCTCCCTGAGAGATGGGAGAGAAAAGAAGGGAAGGGGAGAAAGGGGAGGGAAAGGAAAGAAGGGAGAGAGAGAGAGAGAGAGAGAGAGAGAGAGAGAGAGAAAGAGAAGAGTGGAGAGGGAGAGGAGAAAAGGGGGGAGGGAAAGAAAGGAGTGAAAGAAGGGAGCATGGGAGGGAGTTGAGCGAAAGAAGGGAGGGAGGGAAAGAAAGAAAGAAAGAAAGAAAGAAGGGAGGGAGTTGAGGGAGGAAGGGAGGGAGAAAGGGAAAGATGAAGGGAGGGAAAGAAGAGTACACTTTTAAACAATCACTGCCCTTCACGTGCAACAACATACAGTAATTACCATCATTCAAGTAATGAAACCTTTTAAGTGTCCGTTTACTATTTACTGAATGCATTTACTGAATGCAGAGAAATCTATCTATTAGTAGCTAACATACATTAGCGCTTAGAGTTTATGATTAGACATCACAAGCTGATCTAAGCCGTGCACAGACGCATCCAGTCTGTTAGTTACTAAGACCTGCAATAAGCACTGCGCTGGCAGACCCACCACAGCTGACACGGGGAGGCTGCATATCGGCACAAGGTCTTCTCCTCCAGCCTCACCTTGTAATCATACCCCCGGGCAAGTTTCTCACCAAGAACGCTTCCACTGCAAAAATGCCGGCGACCCTAAATGAAGCAACGGTTTAAAGGAGCAGTGCCTGTGAAGAGCGGCCTTAATCAGCACACGTGCCTTGTCTTCTCTGTAAAAGCCTGCACTTTATCGATCACTGTACTGTGTGCTGGCTTTTAGAGAGAGGATAGGGCAGATGTGCTGCCCCTCCCAAATCTGCCTCCCTAGGCACCGGACTTGTTGGCCTAGGCCATAATACGCCCCTGATATATATATATATGTATTGTTACAAAGATTATTGCAAACACTGTTGCCATAGTGCTTATGAAACATGGATGCTCCCAAGCAATACTTAGGCATTTATTGATTATGAGGCGAATTCCCTCTATCGTTTGCAAGTTTACTCATTTGAGTCTTCAACAGATATTTATGAAGCTGCGGTTTAAACCACCGCTTCTTAAACCCTTTAACCAACTTAGATTTGGCAGATAAAAATCATCCTGGACTCATTCGAACGTGATGATTGACAAGCCCCTCCCAAATCTGCCTCCCTAGGCACCGGCCTTGTTGGCCTAGGCCATAATACGCCCCTGATATATATATATGTATTGTTACGAAGATTATTGCAAACACTGTTGCCATAAAGTGCTTATGAAACATGGATGCTCCCAAGCAATACTTAGGCATTTATTGATTATGAGGCGAATTCCCCCTATCGTTTGCAAGTTTACTCATTTGAGTCTTCAACGGATATTTATGAAGCTGCGGTTTAAACCACCGCTTCTTAAACCCTTTAACCAACTTAGATTTGGCAGATAAAAATCATCCTGGACTCATTCGAACGTGATGATTGACAAGCCCTGCTATCATGCAATTGGTTGTGTGAGAGCAGGGGGAGACATTGCACAAGCAATTGCTCGTGCAGAGCTAAATATGGGGGAACAAACGTGCTTCAGAATTTGGGATGAAATGTAGACATGGAGGCCTATTTATCAAAGGTCTTGCGCACCTGATCCGACAGTGCGGATCAGGTCCTCAAGACCTCGCTGCCCCCTGCAGACTCGCGGCCAATAGGCCGCCAGCAGGGAGGTGTCAATCAACCCGATTGTACTTGATCGGGTTGAATTGTGGTGATTCCTGTTCGCCTGCTCAGAGCAGGCGGACAGGGTTATGGAGCAGCAGTCTTTAGAAACATACGGAGCTTTATAAATGGGCCTCATGTTCACAATATTAAGAAATCTAGCCCTTAGAATGCTTTTATAAAAAGGTGCTACATTAATAAAAAAAAATGATATCTGAGTCAAGAAAGATTAATATGATTTCAATAGCCATTTAAGGAGCAGATTACGAGTGGCGCATTGACAGTTACGCGTGAGGAAAAAAGGCTTTATTGCGGGTGTCTGCATGCATCAGGGTTTACTGCTCGTATTACAAGTTGAAAGTAAATGCGATCGCTTAAGTGCAATCACAATTTATGCTAGAATGATTACTGCGTACTCAGAGCTCTGGTTGACTGTTTTGCGAAACAAAAACGTGTCACAAAACACATCATAAATACTTTACAAAGTACAGTTACACTCATAATAACACTATCTATTAAAAATGATTAATATATTTATATATATATATATATATATATATATATATATATATATATATATATATATCATTTTATAAGGCCTAGATTTGGAGTTTGGCGTTAGCCGTGAAAACCAGTGTTAGAGGCTCCTAACGCTGGTTTTAGGCTAACTCCGGTATTTGGAGTCACTCAAAAAAGGGTCTAACGCTCACTTTTCAGCCGCGACTTTTCCATACTGCAGATCCCCTTACGTCAATTGCGTATCCTATCTTTTCAATGGGATCTTTCTAACTCCGGTATTTAGAGTCGTGTCTAAAGTGAGCGTTAGAAATCTAACGACAAAACTCCAGCCGCAGAAAAAAGTCAGTAGTTAAGAGCTTTCTGGGCTAACGCCGGTTCATAAAGCTCTTAACTACTGTACTCTAAAGTACACTAACACCCATAAACTACCTATGTACCCCTAAACCGAGGTCCCCCCACATCGCCGCCACTCGATTTATTTTTTTTAACCCCTAATCTGCCGACCGCAAAGCGCCGCCAGCTAAATTATCCCTATGTACCCCTAATCTGCTGCCCCTAACACCGCCGACCCCTGTATTATATTTATTAACCCCTAACCTGCCCCCCACAACGTCGCAGCCAGCTACCTACAATAATTAACCCCTAATCTGCCGACCGCAAAGCGCCGCCACCTAAATTACAGCTATGTACCCCTAATCTGCTGCCCCTAACACCGCCGACCCCTATATTATATTTATTAACCCCTAATCTGCCGCCCTCAACGTCGCCTCCACCTGCCTACACTTATTAACCCCTAATCTGCCGAGCGGACCGCACCGCTATTATAATAAAGTTATTAACCCCTAATCCGCCTCACTAACCCTATAATAAATAGTATTAACCCCTAATCTGCCTTCCCTAACATCGCCGACACCTAACTTCAATTATTAACCCCTAATCTGCCGACCGGAGCTCACCGCTATTCTAATAAATGTATTAACCCCTAAAGCTAAGTCTAACCCTAACACTAACACCCCCCTAAGTTAAATATAATTTTAATCTAACGAAATTAATTAACTCTTATTAAATAAATTATTCCTATTTAAAGCTAAATACTTACCTGTAAAATAAATCCTAATATAGCTACAATATAAATTATAATTACATTGTAGCTATTTTAGGATTAATATTTATTTTACAGGCAACTTTGTAATTATTTTAACCAGGTACAATAGCTATTAAATAGTTAAGAACTATTTAATAGTTACCTAGTTAAAATAATAACAAAATTACCTGTAAAATAAATCCTAACCTAAGTTACAATTAAACCTAACACTATACTATCATTAAATTAATTAAATAAAATACCTCCAATTACCTACAATTAAACCTAACACTACACTATCAATACATTAATTAAATACAATATGTACAAATAACTACAATGAAATAAACTAACTAAAGTACAAAAAATAAAAAAGAACTAAGTTACAAAAAATAAAAAAATATTTACAAACATAAGAAAAATATTACAACAATTTTAAACTAATTACACCTACTCTAAGCCCCCTAATAAAATAACAAAGACCCCCAAAATAAAAAATGCCCTACCCTATTCTAAATTACTAAAGTTCAAAGCTCTTTTACCTTACCAGCCCTGAACAGGGCCCTTTGCGGGGCATGCCCCAAGAAGTTCAGCTCTTTTGCCTGTAAAAAAAAACATACAATACCCCCCCCCCAACATTACAACCCACCACCCACATACCCCTAATCTAACCCAAACCCCCCTTAAATAAACCTAACACTAAGCCCCTAAAGATCATCCTACCTTGTCTTCACCTCACCAGGTATCACCGATCCGTCCTGGCTCCAAAATCTTCATCCAACCCAAGCGGGGGCTAGACATCCATCATCCGGTGGCTGAAGAGGTCCAGAAGAGGCTCCAAAGTCTTCATCCTATCCGGGAAGAAGAGTAGATCCGGACCGGCAACCATCATCTTCCAAGCAGCATCTTCTATCTTCATCCGATGAGGACCGGCTCCATCCTGAAGACCTCCGACGGAACAACCAATAGAATGCAAGCTCAATCTGATTGGCTGATTGGATCAGCCAATCGGATTGAACTTGATTCTGATTGGCTGATTCCATCAGCCAATCAGAATATTCCTACCTTAATTCCGATTGGCTGATAGAATCCTATCAGCCAATCGGAATTCGAGGGACGCCATCTTGGATGACGTCCCTTAAAGGAACCGTCATTCTTCAGTTGGACGTCGCCGGATGAAGATGGGTCCGCGTCGGTGGTCTTCAGGATGGAGCCGGTCCTCATCGGATGAAGATAAAAGATGCCGCTTGGAAGATGATGGTTGCCGGTCCGGATCTACTCTTCTTCCCGGATAGGATGAAGACTTTGGAGCCTCTTCTGGACCTCTTCAGCCACCGGATGATGGATGTCTAGCCCCCGCTTGGGTTGGAAAAGATTTTGGAGCCAGGACGGATCGGTGATACCTGGTGAGGTGAAGACAAGGTAGGATGATCTTCAGGGGCTTAGTGTTAGGTTTATTTAAGGGGGGTTTGGGTTAGATTAGGGGTATGTGGGTGGTGGGTTGTAATGTTGGGGGGGGGTATTGTATGTTTTTTTTTACAGGCAAAAGAGCTGAACTTCTTGGGGCATGCCCCGCAAAGGGCCCTGTTCAGGGCTGGTAAGGTAAAAGAGCTTTGAACTTTAGTAATTTAGAATAGGGTAGGGCATTTTTTATTTTGGGGGTCTTTGTTATTTTATTAGGGGGCTTAGAGTAGGTGTAATTAGTTTAAAATTGTTGTAATATTTTTCTTATGTTTGTAAATATTTTTTTATTTTTTGTAACTTAGTTCTTTTTTATTTTTTGTACTTTAGTTAGTTTATTTCATTGTAGTTATTTGCACATATTGTATTTAATTAATTTATTGATAGTGTAGTGTTAGGTTTAATTGTAGGTAATTGGAGGTATTTTATTTAATTAATTTAATGATAGTATAGTGTTAGGTTTAATTGTAACTTAGGTTAGGATTTATTTTACAGGTAATTTTGTTATTATTTTAACTAGGTAACTATTAAATAGTTCTTAACTATTTAATAGTTATTGTACCTGGTTAAAATAATTACAAAGTTGCCTGTAAAATAAATATTAATCCTAAAATAGCTACAATGTAATTATAATTTATATTGTAGCTATATTAGGATTTATTTTACAGGTAAGTATTTAGCTTTAAATAGGAATAATTTATTTAATAAGAGTTAATTAATTTCGTTAGATTAAAATTATATTTAACTTAGGGGGGTGTTAGTGTTAGGGTTAGACTTAGCTTTAGGGGTTAATACATTTATTAGAATAGCGGTGAGCTCCGGTCGGCAGATTAGGGGTTAATAATTTAAGTTAGGTGTCGGCGATGTTAGGGAGGGCAGATTAGGGGTTAATACTATTTATTATAGGGTTAGTGAGGCGGATTAGGGGTTAATAACTTTATTATAATAGCGGTGCGGTCCGCTCGGCAGATTAGGGCTTAATAAGTATAGGCAGGTGGAGGCGACGTTGTGGGGAGCAGATTAGGGGTTAATAAATATAATATAGGGGTCGGCGGTGTTAGGGGCAGCAGATTAGGGGTACATAGGGATAATGTAAGCAGCGGCGGTTTACGGAGCGGCAGATTAGGGGTTAATAATAATATGCAGGGGTCAGCGATAGCGGGGGCGGCAGATTAGAGGTTAATAAGTGTAAGATTAGGGGTGTTTAGACTCGGGGTACATGTTAGAGTGTTAGGTGAAGACGTAGGAAGTGTTTACGCATAGCAAACAATGGGGCTGCGTTAGGAGCTGAACGCGGCTTTTTTGCAGGTGTTAGGTTTTTTTTCAGCTCAAACAGCCCCATTGTTTCCTATGGGGGAATCGTGCACGAGCACGTTTTTGAGGCTGGCCGCTTGCGTAAGCAACTCTGGTATCGAGAGTTGAAGCTGCGTTAAATATGCTCTACGCTCCTTTTTTGGAGCCTAACGCAGCCTTTATGTGGACTCTCAATACCAGAGTTATTTTTATGGTGCGGCCAGAAAAAAGCCGGCGTTAGCTTTTCGGGTCGTTACCGACAAAACTCCAAATCTAGCCGTAAGTGTGTACAGATATATTTATATGTGTATGTATGTATTTACAGACTATTTGGAATATTTGTAATTTTTAATTAATTGTGTGTAGTAATAAAAAAAGGTTTATATATCTTTATATATATATATATATATATATATATATATATATATATATATATATATATATATATATATATATACACGGTGCTTTTTTGTAAAAGAAAAGGTGCCGGTCCTTATTGATTTTTGATTGATATTTTCTCCTCAGTAACTTTGAGAAAAGCAAAAGGGACAAGATTATTTATGTTTGATGTATTTTGCAACCCTCTCTTGTGAAAACTAGAGTATTTACATGATTATTACAAATATTACCTCTTTGAGTTGGCAGAGGTGGGGGTACTTAGTGCCAGTGAGTACCCCCACAAAAAATCCCTGTATATATATATATATATTTATATACACTGATCAGCCTTAACATTTAAACCAATCACAGGTGAAGTGAATAACATTGATTATATTGTCACAATGGCACCTGTCAAGGGGTGGGATATATTAGGCAGCAAGTGAACAGTCAGTTCTTCATGTGTTGGAAGCATGGTCAGGTGAAGAGATCTGAGTGAATTTGACAAGGGCCAAATAGTGATGGCTAGCTGACTGGGTCAGAGCATCTCTAAAAGGGCAAGTCTGAGGGGTGTGCCTAGTATGCAGTGGTTAGTACCTACCAAAAGTGATGCAAGGAAGCACAACCAGTGAACCAGTGTCAGGGTCATTGGCGCACATGACTCATTGATGCGAGTTTGGAGCAAAGTCTAGTCCATCAGATCCTATCCCACAGAAGAGCTACTGTAGCTGAAATTGCTAATAAAATTAATGCTGGCCATGATAGAAGGGTTCAGAACACACAGTGCATGGCAGTTTGCTGCGTATCGGCCTGCGTGGCCGCAGAACAGTCATAGTACCCACCGTTTCCTGGGCAGGAGATGGCAGCAGGATGCACTATGAAAAGAAGGCAGGTTGGTGGAGGCAGTGTTATGCTATTGGTAATGTTCTGCTGGGTCTTGGCATTCATGTGGATGTTACTTTGACACATACCACCTACCTAGAGTTTGTTGCAGACCACGTACACCCCTTCATGGCAATGGTCTTGCCTGATGGCAGTGACCTCTTTCAGCAGGAAAATACACCCTGCCACACTGCAAAAATTGTTCAGGAATGGTTTGAGGAACATGACAAAGAGTTCAAGGTGTAGCCTTGGCCTTCAAAATTCCACAGATCTCAATCCGATTTCTTGTGAAATGTTTGTGCAATGCCGCCCCCTGAACATTCACGGCCAATCGGCCGCTAGCAGGGGGTGTCAATCATCCCAATCATCCCAAGCATACGCTGCTTTTTTAAATCTATCCCCAAGCATTGACGCATTAGAGCTGTTTTGGCAGCACGATGGGGACCTACACGATATAAGGCAGGTGGTTTTAATGTTGTGGCTGCAAGTTTTAGATATTTGGAGGTTTGGTGTGTAACTGTTTTTTTAATCTTAAGGGGTTAAGACTTATTCCAGAACTTGCATTAGGGTTAGCACCATTAGCGCACTGGAACAAAAAAGCCGTTGTCAAAAAAAAGCATCAATGCTCTACTGGGAGCAAGAGCCATATATGTGTAGCCACCAATCGTCAGCTTCTGAGCCTACCTAGGTATACTTTAAAACAAAGAATTCAAAGAAAATGAAACAAATTATATAAAAATAAATTGGAAAGTTATTTAAAATTACACAATCTATCTGAATCACGAAAGAAAGTATTTGGCTTTTATGTCCCTTTAAGCCATTTAGGGCTGAGTCATTTCATAACCCTGTGTTAGAGCTGTTTTAATTGTTTGGCACAGTCACAAAAGGTTGCTGAAAAACTATATACTTGTCACTTAGTATAAAACAATGTATAATAGCCACTATAATTAATGTGGCATAGATATCAGCTTATTCACTCAAAGATTAGTTCCCAACAGGAGAATTCTTATCTCCATAAACAAGTAAACACTGCTCACCTACCAACCCGGGGACCCAGACTTTCAGGTTTTCGGGGCAGGGAATCCGGTTCCAACCGAGTCTACTCACGTCACGGACCCACGGTATTCAAACTCCGTGGTCCGTCTAAAGTACTGTGCCTGCTACACCTTATGCCTACGTCCGTCTTCTTCTGGGTACGTCACCACTATCGCGGTCGAGCAATCACGTGTTAGGTGTAATCCAATGGGAAAAAGCCGGCAATCCCGGTACACGAACCAATCTTATGGCTTGTACAAGATACTTCACTGGAGCAATCAGTCCATGTACAAAATAAAGTGTATCTTTATTTTCACAGGTTGAAAAGACCTCAGAGTCCACAGATCAGCTTCAAGGGTGTAGTGTGTCAGTTTGGTTTACGTGTTTCGACGTGAGCCGTAATCATAGCCTGTACAATCTGGCACACTGAACCTATTTCAATGGTTAAAAGAACAATGATTGGTTAATTAACAAATTAAAAATTTGCATAAACACACCCTTAAACCATGTTAAAAGTTATCAGTGCTATTCAACATGGAAACAAAACCATATAAGAAATAAACGCCTAGATTACGAGTTTGGCAATAACAGGGGTGCGTTGCTAATGAGGCTTTTTTCTAATGAGTCTATTAACATCAATTAATGTGTCAAATTAATCAAAATCAGAAGTCGGTGCAAAATTTAAACCATAAAAAAGCACTTTGAGTTGTTCCCTAGTTAATTAATGTTTAGAAAGGTTTATCACATTGACGGTTTTTACTTGGATTGGGATTGATTCCTGTTTCCCCTCAGTTGATATCGTTCCTGAGTATTTTTGTGTATTTGCCCCTGCCCCCCACCTCCTGTGTCTATTCTGTCTATGGGAAAAACCTGCTCCAATATAGTGGAGTCACCTGAAACCCTAGGGTTAAGAGTGGTGAAAGAGGAATGGGAGGACTGGGTAGATTTACTTGGCACATATCTTGAATGTTGTTGTGAGGGACCAGCTGATGTTTTGGGCATATTAGGGTCTTTAGATCTAACTACTGGTTCAATAGCTGTTACAATGTCCAGTGTGTTATTCTTAAGAACACCCGGAGGCTTGCTTACAAGCTCCTCACCAATAGAGGATAATCCATCATCGGACTGTGGGTGGCCCCTCCCTTTCTGAGAAAGAAACTTTTCTGTTTTTCTTGTAGGCAAGATGCTTTAAAATATTAATTTCTTATATGGTTTTGTTTCCATATTGAATAGCACTGATAACATTTAACATGGTTTAAGGGTGTGTTTATGCAAATTTTTAATTTGTTAATTAACCAATCATTGTTCTTTTAACCATTGAAATAGGTGCAGGGTGCCAGATTGTACAGGCTATGATTACGGCTCACGCCGAAACACGTAAGCCAATCTGACACACTACACCCTTGAAGCTGATCTGTGGACTCTGAGGTCTTTTTAACCTGTGAAAATAAAGATACGTTTTATTTTGTACACGGACTGATTGCTCCTTTTTCCAGTGAAGTTAATTGTTTGAAACTCATATGAATAACACATAAATTGTAACTTTATATCTACTCACAGAAATTATACCTCATTCTTTTTCAACATACCAAGCATTTTTAGAAAATAACTTGAAATTACAGAAATGATATAATGTGGTAAAACACCACCATATGAAATGCTAAAAACAAAAGGGATATTTTTGTGTCATTTCCATGTCATACATGGTAAATTGTAATTGTAATGTAAAGGCACTTTTCAGTGCAGTCTATTTTCTAACACCCCTCTCTCACCAACTTTAAAGCCCCAAAACTGCAGAGTGTAGTTTTTTTATTTAAAAAAAATGCGACTTTTTTTAAATAAAAAACTATTATGCCCTCTCTTATGAGCGCATTTGGGGCACTTTTAGAAAATTAACCAGAGATCTAATCTCTGGTTTATTTTCAGAGCGCTAATTGCTCCCACGAGGTCGCGGTAGCAATAACCAGCCACTTGCAAATGTGTCCGTTTGCAGAAGCGCAATAATTTAGCGCTCCACTTGTAATCTAGCCCATAGTGTTCAATAAAAAAATAATAATTAAAAATGCAGTGTGAGCATGCACCTATTCTCTTTATAGAATCTAGTGCTAGAGCTTCTGATTGGCTGTAGCTTCTGCTTCTATAACGGAAGAAACAGCAGTGGACAAGTGGGAAGGAGGAAGAGTCCATTTAAATGTTGTTGCATAAACTTTTGAATTATCTTTTGAATTTATTTTTTTTCTTGCGATGCTTAACCCTATAACTGCTGAGCCATTTCCACCACTGTGCTCAGCTGTTTTGCAGTTTTTAGATGCTGCTCACATTTAGGCCCTACTATAGGCCATTTTTCAGTGAGAAACCCACTCATATTATATATCTTCTTTATTTAAAGAGACCCAGAAGATTCAAGCTATGCCATTATTTTATGTATATATCATGATGGGTAAGAAACCTGCAACAAAAAAAGAGAAAAAATGTTTAACAAACTAATGGCTAGATTACGAGTTTTGCGTTATGAGGGGTGCGGTGCTAACTTGCACGTTATTGTCACGCTCACTTACCTACAGCGCTGGTATTACAGGTTTTCAGAAACCCGGCGTTATTAGGCAAGAAGTGAGCGTAGAGCAAAATTGAGCTCCATACCGCACTCCAATACCAGCGCTGCTTAAGTCAGTGGTGAGCTGGTTTTACGTGCTCGTGCACGATTTCCCCATAGACATCAATGGGGAGAGACAGCTGAAAAAAAGCCTAACACCTGCAAAAAAGCAAACTAAATTTAAGTTTACACCTAACACCCTAACATGAACCCTGAGTCTAAACACCTCTAATCTTACATTTATTAACCCCTAATCTGCCGCCCAAGACATCGCCGACACCTACATTATACTTATTAACCCCTAATCTGCCGCTCCGGACATCACCGCCACTATAATAAACATATTAACCCCTAAACCGCCGCACTCCCGCATCACAAACACTAGTAAAATATTATTAACCCCTAATCTGCCACCCCTAACATCGCCGCCACTTACATTACTGTTATTAACCCCTAATCTGCCACCCCCAACGTTGCTGCCACTATACTAAAGTTATAAACCCCTAAACCTAAGTCTAACCCAAACCCTAACACCCCCTAACTTAAATATAATTAAAAGAAATCTAAATAAAAATTCCTATCATTACCTAAATAATTCCTATTTAAAACTAAATACTTACCTATAAAATAAACCCTAAGCTAGCTACAATATAACTAATAGTTACATTGTAGCTAGCTTAGGGTTTATTTTTATTTTACAGGCAAGTTTGTATTTATTTTAACTAGGTAGACTAGTAAATAGTTATTAACTATTTACTAACTACCTAGCTAAAATAAATACAAATTTACCTGTAAAATAAAACCTAACCTGAGTTACAATAACACCTAACCTTACACTACAATTAAATACATTACCTAAATTAAATACAATTACCTAAATTACAAAAACAAACAAACACTAAATTACACAAAATAAAAAAAGAAATGATCAGATATTTAAAATAATTACACCTAATCTAATAGCCCTATCAAAATAAAAAAGCCCCCCCTAAATAAAAAAAACCCCTAGCCAGGCGGAGCGAGCGGTCGACTAAGATGGCCGCAGCATTCTGAGGCTCTTGCACAGACCGGGTGTTTTAAGCTTATTTCCAGCTTCATCCAACTGAATTGCTACCCACAGGCCGGCGGGTAACTGCTGGTGCTCGGAGAGATCAATACCAACGCTAGATACCTGCATCCTGTGATATCTGGGACCGTTTTCTGGTGGCGCCTTAGAGGCCTAGTTGACGGCGGCGCAGTGGAAAGATGCCAGCAGCTATCAGGCCATCTACATACCTAACCGGGGCTAACATTCGCAGAGAAGTTTGGACCTGCTGGTGACCGGTTTGGATGTTGAAGTGTACCGGCACTTGCAAATACTCCCCGCACAGACTGGCTGATCTGACAATACCTCGGAGGGCCGGAGCTCCGCTCCGAGGTTTCTGTGACGAGCTGTGACATGCTGAGACGCTGTGACCCTGCAGATCCGGTAAGCCCTATGTTATTGCCGGGAGCACTAGCATCACCGGGCTATTTATACACTAAAGGGCACGTTGGTGACATACTATATCCCATAACAGTAGCTAGGCACTGGATGTGACTAACTTTTATCCCCAATCTTGAGCGGTAGGAGCTAGAGGGGAATAATCCCACAGGTTGGCTAATGACAATTTTATCAGACAGTATGGGAAGATCCTGGACATAAATGCATTTTATGATAAATAACCATAGCTATCTGACAAACTACGTGTCTCCTCTTACAATTAACTCCCATCCCACATGTTTAAACTGATGAGGCCTGCACTGTGGAGAATTGTGACGCAGTATATAACTCCAGCTCCTCCATGAGCTTTATAACTGGAGAAGAACATCAGGTGCTGAGTGCACTCTACAGCCTTTTTTACTGTGCTTGAAATTAACAAATGCAGCCTATTTCTGTGATGCTTTAGATAACTTCTCTGGACAAAGAACCTAAAGTGTAAAATGGACTGAAATGCACCCCAGATATCGTCAATGGGTCTGTGGTGACCTACATTATATCACACTCACTTTAAGGCTACTCTAAGTTTACTGTGTCTCTTATGTGACAGCTCTGTGAAGTATCTGATTACCAATTTTAATGCTTTGCAAGTGTTTTTGTTGATCTGCAATTCTTACATCAGAAAAGACGCCTGACTAAAATATTTAGCATCCCTACTGCAAGGGAAGTGAAATTCCTGAAACCTGATTACAAAGATACATCTACAGGACACATAGAACGTGCTACAGCGCCATATCTTGCCCTGCTCCCCCCCCCTTTCCCACTGTACTTGGTGACAGTGGGTCATACCCACTTCCCCTTCTCCGTGATCACCCTGTGAGGGTACAGTCCCCGGGGAGTGGGGTTTGCCAGGCCAGTCTGTGAATACATCCAGCAATTTGACAAACGCAAGATGTCGCAGAGGAGAGTAGTAAAGCCTGATAAGGCACAAAACACACCACAAAAATCCCAAGAAGTGGTCAACGCCTTTTTTAAACAGGCGGGAAAGGACAAACAAAGGCTGAATCCGACACTTGTGCAATCTAACGCTACTGCAGACAAGAATGACAGCTCTGACAATTCTAGGAGTACATCTCCTGAGGTGACTAACATAGAAGAAGAACCTCCAATAACCTATAGAGCCATGGAAGCTTTAATCAACCAGGTTAAGACATGCATAAAGGAAGAATGTGCGGACTTAAAGAAGGATATTACAGATTTGAGCCGCAGAGTCGACTCTTTGGAAGAGCATGAATTTGTCTTCTCCCAAAAAATGGCAGACCTGTCCTCTAAAGTATCTCATCAGCAACAACACTTTACTGATCTCGAGGACAAACTTGATGATCTCGAAAATCGTACCAGACGCAATAACTTGCGATTTCGAGGCATACCCGAGATGGTACAGAACAATGAGATACAAGAATATCTACAAGGACTGTTTTCTGAGATGGCTGGTGCAGGAGAAATGGAACTAGCCACCATTATACTAGATAGAGCTCATAGAGCTTTGCGCCCAAGGCCGGACGCAGACTCGCCTCCCAGGGATATTATAGTCCGATTTCAAAGCTATCAGCATAGGGAGGATATATACAACCTGGCCAGGAAGCAGCAAAATGTGATGTATCAAGGCAGCCGAATTCAAATATTTCAAGATCTGTCTACAAGAACTCTGCAAAAAAGGAGAGACTTTTCGGTCTTAACCCTTCACTTGCGCCAGTTGAAGATTCCCTATAGATGGGGATTTCCTACATCAGTTATAGCTACTAAGAATGGAAACAGATGTGAATGTAAATCTCTAAATGATATTGAAAAATTCTGCAATCTAATGGGAATCTCTATGCCAAGTAAAGACCCCACACAACTTCCACAAAATCCTCCTAAAGGTAGGGTGGCTGCAAAACCACAGAAGACATCTGGGCCGGAAAAGCCGACCAACCAGCTCAAACGGAAGCAATCTGGTCCACAAGACTCTGGACTATCGCAGCCAGGTTGATTATCTGCTCTATTACTTCTTTACTCTTCCTTTTTCTTTCAAACAGGCATTGTATCTTTAAGAGTAACTCTGTCAGAAGGTTTCTGAAAAGAATTGGACAGAGTGTTACTGCATTACAGTTTACCAGTTTACCACAAGAATTAAAAGGACACGCGGCAAGTATATATAATGTTGTTGAGTTACTGAGTCTCTAACCAAATCTGAAATAACACAACACAGTTTTTAAGATTTACTTCTGAAAACCGCTTGCTGCTATGTTTTCCTTATACATGATGGTATTTGCATAGCCAAAATTTGCTCATAAACATTTATTTTTGTGTTTTATTCTTTATCATTCAGGTTTTCTTGACTGTTTCAATATACCACGCCTAAAACACTACAACATTTTGTTTTACATTTAATTAAGGATGGAACACAGTTAGGTTTATGTTTAACTGTTATATGCTGTCTCCATACATATTATATGTGAATCACTCATAGTCAGTTATATTGTTATACTAGGGCACTCTTTTATTCATTATTGAAATGTACTCCTTTAGTTGATGTTGGCTAATCTTGACGTCTGGGTCCCCGGAACACACAGCCCTCCACTTTCTAGCCCTGGACTGCAGGCTCCTTTTGCTGCGTACTGGCGCTGGGCGGTGGGTGCGGGGGGACACAGAGTTCAGAGTCCCCCTTAGGTTAAGGCAATTTTAAAACCTTATATCTGTTTTATATAATTTACATAAGTTCTCTAAATAATTAGGTTTAGTATCAGCTCACAGATGTTGCCAAGACAAGGAACATTTATATGTCCAGGCCATCAATTTCGTAACTTTTGATACCTCTGTATAGTACAGTCCAACCTTACTTAATGTAATTGCCATATTAACTCAGTGAGTCACGAGGTTTGAATATAGTGTGATGAAGGTGTATGACCATACTAGTTCAATACCCAAAATGTTAGTTACCAATAGATAGCACTGCTGATGTTAGAGAGTACTGATACTGTCTAGACCCTATTAACTTTTCATCAAAAGACGTTTGCATGGCTTGGGTCTGTAGCCCCCAATCACAATTTGACCACGTACTATACGAGATGCTAAATTTCAACTAAGCCTAAAATAATAGAGTTTATTTTTTGTGATCTGGATGAATGATACATATGTGATGTAAAGTTAATACCCGGTCTGTTGACCTGCCTCATTTGTTGTGAATTTTCTGTTTTGATTATATTTGCATTATTGTACTGTTCCCTTATACTAGGTTTGGTAGATAAGTTCTTTAAGAAACAGTATAAATTGTCTAGTGGTACATTCTCTATTCTCGCCTTTTATTCTTTCTCTTTCCTCCCCCCTCCTCTTTTAATACTACAGTTTCCTAGTGACAGTCCCATACTCAATAACACCTGAATACCCTTACAGAGATATACACGCTCTCTGACTCCTGTTGTCTGACACCACCATCAGAAATGAGTTCTTTAACATTAGCCACTCAGAATGTGAAAGGGTTCTTGTCAGCTGAAAAGCGCTCAATTGCGTACTGTGACTTCTTTAAAAAGAAAATAGATATAGTTATGATACAAGAAACCCATTTTAAGAAACAACATGAACCTCAAATAGCCACACGATACTTTGATAAACATTTCTATAGTTCAGGCCCAAATAGGAAAAATGGCGTTTGTATCTCAATTAGATGAAATGTCCCTTTTGAGCTCCTTCAGAAACACACAGACAAGGAGGGCAGAATTTTGATCTTAGTTGGGTTATACTATGGCTCACTGGTCACCCTGGCCAATATCTACGCACCAAACAGACCGACACACCTTTTTTTCAAATCAGCTATAAATGCAGTCTTGGATATCTCTAAGGGTCCTGTTATTATGGGGGGGGGGGATTTTAATTTTACTATGTATCCCGTGCTGGATAATTCCACCGGGAAATCATACATTAGCAATAAAACATTAAAAGCTAATGGTGCAGCTTTCTCCTCTCTATCATTATTTGATACTTGGAGAATAGTACACCCCACACAGAAAGATTTTACCTTTTTCTCACACCCCCAACATTCGTATTCCCGGCTGGACTATATTATGTGCAGCCAGGGGCTCTTGACCCAACTGAAACAGTCCAAAATAACACATACTTCATGGTCAGATCACAGCATGGTATTATCAGTTTTCAACTGGCCCACTAGACCCAAAAATACGTTGAATTGGAGACTAGATGAGTCCATTTTGACAAACCAGGCAATATTAGAAGAGCTTACCAAAGCATCTAATGAGTTTTTTTCAGTTAATAAACCAGAAGATACATCAGCGGCAAACAATTGGGAGGCATATAAGTGCTTTATCAGGGGTCACTTAATAAAACATACAGCTACACTCCGAAAGTTGGGAACGGCCGAATTTCTATCGCTAACTGAGAGTCTAAATATTGCAGATAGGAGACATAAGGCGGACCCGACCTCTGAACATGCGCTTGCGGACCTTACTTTAGCAAGGGAACGACTTAATAATTACCTGACTCAGAAAGCACATTTGAGAGCCTTAACTACCAAGGCCAAATTTTTTGCGGAGAGTAACAAAGCAGGGAAGCTCTTAGCTAGAATGCTTAAAAAAAAAAAATACACTTCCTTTATCAAATCCATTATGCACCCATCTGGTAGGTTAGTCAGTAAACATGAAGACATTGCAGATACCTTTGTGTCCTACTACTCTAAGCTTTACAATCTCAACCCTAGCGTATCTCAGGAGTAACTCACTAATATCTCGCAATATCTCGACACGGTAGCAACCCCGAGGATTTTAGAGGAAGATAGACACACATTAGACTCCCCAATCACTCTGCAGGAAATTCTGAATACCATTAAGGAACTTCCTAATGGTAAATCCCCTGGACCGGATGGACTAACGGCCAAATTCTATCAGTTACTTCAATCTCAACTGAGTACACCACTACATACATTATTCACCTCGATTGATGAAGGGGGGGGGGGATTCTCCAGTTCTCTATTAGAGGCCACTATCACAGTAATACCAAAAGCTGATAAACCGGGCACTCTGGCGGGTAGCTATAGACCTATATCACTGCTAAACACTGATATGAAATTATATGCTAAAATACTATCAAACCGTTTAAATACCCTCCTACCTAAGATCATACACCCAGATCAAGTAGGGTTTGTTAAGGGTAGAGAAGCAAAGGACAACACGATCAGAGTCCTACATTCCCTGCATGTAGCCCATGACAGCAAGACGCCTTTAAAGCTCTTATCAACTGACGCCGAGAAGGCTTTTGACAGGGTCAACTGGCATTTCATGTGGGGGGCCCTGTCGAAATTTGGTCTTCCTGCTGCATTTATATCTAGAATACAGGCATTGTACTCGGGCCCGCAGGCCAGAGTTCGGGTTAATGGGACCATATCACATCCATTTTCCATTACCAATGGAACCCGCCAGGGCTGCCCGTTATCACCACTTTTGTTTGCTATCACTATTGAGATTCTTGCCATAAAAATTAGGGATAACATGGACATATTAGGTATACAATACGACCATATCACCTAAAAGTGTTTGCTATTTGCGGACGATATAATTTTCACGCTGCAATCACCCTCCTCTTCTATCCCTGCATTAATACAGACATTAGACGCTTACGGACTAATATCTGACTTCTCCATCAACATGGAGAAATCGGGACTTTTACTGATAAACACACCTCAACAGGATATTGACTTTCTTAAATCACACACAGTGTTTCGAATCACGGATAAACTTAAGTATTTAGGACTGACGATTCCTTGTAATTACACGAAACTATTCCAAGCTAACTACATCAGTCTCCAGAGCTCAGCAAAAACCCTCCTGGAGAGCTGGCATAGACAGGGTCATATGTCCTGGAGGGGAAGGATAAACACGGTAAAGATGATGCTAGTGCCGAAATATCTGTTCCTTTTTCAGTGGCGGTACCAAATGCCTATCTAAGAGCCCAACAAAAGATGATTAACTCATTCATATGGTCATATAGGAGGCCTAGAGTGTCTCAGCACACCCTTTACTTACATAGGGAAGATGGGGGTCTAAATGTTCCAAATCTTATGAATTATTACAGAGCTGTACATATGGCTAGAGTGATCTCCTGGTCCCATGCGTCTTAGCCAGCTCTATGGATACAAATTGAAAGTTCACTTTTAAAACTTAAGTGTATGAGAGATATTGCATGGTTATCCAAAAACCATAGACCGCCTCTGGCATACCAAAATAGTTATATTAAGGCCACGTTGGATGTATGGGATCACGTGATCAGACATTTCGCAGGAATTTCCACCCCGGTCTCGCCCCTGACCCCTTTATTGGGTAATCAGATTTTTTTTCCAAAATTTAACTTTTGACTACATCACTGACAAAGAACAGTTAAGCAACCTGCCCATTTATATACTATTGGAGTCAGGTAAGATCAAGGACAGAATAGTGCTAAATGAGGAGTTAGGACCCCCCTTTCATAGATGGTACGCATACCTTCAGATAAGGCACGCGCTTGACAACAGTATGTTCAGAAGCAGTATCTCTAGACCACTAACGGCCTTTGAGCGTCTGTGTGTGACTCCAGAGGTTAAAAAAGCGCATCTCTCCCTATCCTACAAATTAATCAGGGGCTCCTTCCCAGACCAACGACCGACTTTCGTAGAGAAGTGGAGTTCGGAGATACCAGAGATGACTAACGACGATGAATGGAAGCTCAGCTTCAAGATGATGCACTCCGCTTCTTCCTCTCTGGTCTTCTCTGAATTAAACTATAAAATTCTTGCCCGGTGGTACTTAACTCCCCAGCGTCTTAAGAGCATATACCCCTCTGCTTCTTCTACTTGCTGGAGACGATGTGGTGGGACGGGTACTATTTCACATATATGGTGGGATTGTCCCCTATTAGCGACCTTTTGGACACAGGTAGAACATAGCATTCATAAGATTATAGGCTTGAGAGTAGCTCTAGGCCCTAGGGTTATTTTGCTTAATATTTTTCCGCCAATCTATTGTGCCTACCGTAAAAAACTACTCCAGTTGATGCTTATGAGTGCAAAAAGATTAATACCAAGGCAGTGGAAAACACAAAAGACCCCCACGCACTCACAATGGATAGCTGAAGTGCACCATATTTTAACACTCGAAAGGCAACACTATCACTACATGGGTAAACATGAGTTTATTACAGACATTCTCTTTATTTGGGAACAAGGTCTTACTCAAATAGACTAGGTTGATCTAAATATAAAGCTGGGATCTAGCAATTCATCTCACATATTCCTCCCTATTCCCTCTCCCTTCTTTTCCCCCCTCTTTACTATTTATCTCTCCTTTTCTTTCTGTATACCGCTCACAACAGAACTACTAGACGATAATTAAGGGAGCAAGTAATTAGTTTATTATTAAAACTTGGGATTATCTGATATATTCTACTACCAAGACGCTGTTATTCTGTTAAGAATTCTGTACAGATGTAGAATAATATGTTGTAATTATATGCGATTTGAAACCCAATAAAAATTATTGATTCAAAAAAAAAAAAACCCTAGCCTACAATAAACTACCAATAGCCCTGAAAAGGGCCTTTTGCGGGGCATTGCCCCAAATAAATCAGCTCTTTTACCTGTAAAATAAATACAAACACCCCCCAACAGTAAAACCCACCACCCACACAACCCCCCAAATAAAAACCTAACTAAAAAAACCTAAGCTCCCCATTGCCCTGAAATGGGCATTTGGATGAGCATTGCCCTTAAAAGGGCATTTAGCTCTTTTTCAATTGCCCAAAGCCTAATCTAAAACTAAAACCCACCCAATAAACCCTTAAAAAAACCTAACACTAACCCCTGAAGATCCACTTTTGAAGAACCGACATCCATCCTCAATGAAGACGGGAGAAGTCCTCAGCGAAGCGGCAATAAGTCCTCAACGAAGCCGGGAGAAGTCTTCATCCAAGCCGGCAGAAGTGGTCCTCCAGACGGGCAGAAGTCTTCATCCTGACGGCATCTTCTATCTTCATCCATCCAGCGCGGAGCGGGTCCATCTTCAAGATATCCGGCGCAGAGCATCCTCTTCTTCCGACGACTAAAGATGAATGAAGGTTCCTTTAAATGACATCATCCAAGATGGCGTTCCTTGAATTCCGATTGGCTGATAGAATCAGCCAATCAGACTTAAAGGTGAAAAAAATCCTATTGGCTGATGCAATCAGCCAATAGGATTGAGCTTCAATCAAATTTGCTGATCCAATCAGCCAATAGGATTGAGCTCACATTCTATTGGATTGCATCAGCCAATAGGATTTTTTCACCTTTAATTCCGAATGGCTGATAGAATTCTATCAGCCAATCAGAATTCAAGGAATGCCATCTTGGATGACGTCATTTAAAGGAACCTTCATTCGTCTTTAGTCTTTAGTCGTCGGAAGAAGTGGATGCTCCGCCCTGGATGTCTTGAAGATGGACGAAGAATTCTCCCGGCTTCGTTGAGGACTTCTTACCGCTTCGCTGAGGACTTCTCCCGGCTTTGTTGAGGATGGATGTCGGCTCTTCAAAACTGTAAGTGGATCTTCAGGGGTTAGTGTTAGGTTTTTTTAAAGGTTTATTGGGTGGGTTTTAGTTTTAGATTAGGCTTTGGTCAATTGAAAAAGAGCTAAATGCCCTTTTAAGGGCAATGCCCATCCAAATGCCCTTTTCAGCGTAATGGGGAGCTTAGGTTTTTTTAGTTAGGTTTTTATTTGGGGGGTTTGGTTGTGTGGGTGGCGGGTTTTACTGTTGGGGGGGGTGTTTGTATTTTTTTTACAGGTAAAAGAGCTGATTTATTTGGGGCAATGCCCCGCAAAAGGCCCTTTTAAGGGCTATTGGTAGTTTATTGTAGGCTAGGGTTTTTTATTTTGGGGGGACTTTTTTATTTTGATAGGGCTATTAGATTAGTTGTAATTAGTTTAAATATCTGATAATTTCTTTTTTTTTATTTTGTGTAATTTAGTGTTTGTTTGTTTTTGTAATTTAGGTAATTGTATTTAATTTAGGTAATTTATTTAATTGTAGTGTAAGGTTAAGTGTTAGTGTTTATTTTACAGGTAAATTTGTATTTATTTTAGCTAGGTAGTTAGTAAATAGTTAATAACTATTTAGTAACTATTCTACCTAGTTAAAATAAATACAAACTTAGCTGTAAAATAAAAATAAACCATAAGATAGATACAATGTAATTATTAGTTATATTGTAGCTAGCTTAGGGTTTATTTTATAGGTAAGTATTTAGTTTTAAATAGGAATTATTTAGTTATTAATAGTAGTATTAATAGTATTTAGATTTCTTTTAATTATATTTAAGTTAGGGGGTGTTAGTGTTAGGGTTAGACTTAGGTTTAGGGGTTAATAACTTTAGTATAGTGGCGGTGAGGTTGGGGGCGGGAGATTAGGGGTTAATAACTGTAATGTAGGTTGCGGTGATGTTAGGGGCGGCAGATTAGGGGTTAATAATATTTAACTAGTGTTTGTGATGTGGGAGTGCGGCAGATTAGGGGTTAATAATTTTATTATAGTGTTTGCATTGCGGGAGGGCCTCGGTTTAGGGGTTAATAGGCAGTTTATGGGTGTTAGTGTACTTTTTAGCACTTTAGTTATGAGTTTTATGCTACGGCTTTGTAGTGTAAAACTCATAACTACTGACTTTAGAATGCGGTACAAATCTTGATGGGATAGGGTGTACCGCTCACTTTTTGGCCTCCCAGGACAGACTTGTAATATCGGCGCTATGGAAGTCCCATTGAAAAAAGAGTTAATTTGCGTTAAGGCCAAAAAAGTTTGCGGTACAGCTGTACCTACAAGACTTGTAGTAAAAAAGCAGCGTTATAACCCATAACGCTGCTTTTTTACTCATTACGCAAAACTCGTAATCTAGCCGAAAGTTATAAACTAAAAAAGTGGGCCAGATTACAAGTGGCGTGCTATTTAGCACTTTCACTTCTGCGCGAGCACCGCCAGAAGTAAACTTTTCTTGTACGTGGGTTAGCGTGTGTATTACAAGTTAAATGTAAAATGTTTGTATGCATGCAAAAGCTGATGCGCAATAACTTCAGGACTTAGAATATCGTAACCGTGCTAACTTCCCCTCCCCATAGGCTTCAATGAAGAGCGCAAACTGGAAAAAAACTAACAGGAGTTATACTTACAGCGCTAACCCAAAGGTAGTTCTGAATATTATACATTCCAATGTTCTTCACATAGAAGAGAATGTTCTTTTTCTTTATATATCTGATGTATTTTTTTGTAAAATATATATATATATATGTATGTGTGTTTGAATATATATAGGTATATACAGATATATATAGGAATATCTATTTAAAAAATAAAAGAACATTTTCCCCTATGTGAAGAACATTGGTATGTAAAACCTTTACAGTACATACACAGTGAAACACATTATTAAATATTAAAATGTATTTAAAATGATTTTTCATGTTTTCAGGTATTTAAAGTGGAAAAGGCTCCATATACTATATATATATATATATATATATATATATATATATATATATATATATATATGTGTGTGTGTGTGTGTGTGTGTGTTTATATGTGTATATATGTATGTATATACATATATACACATATAAATATAAACACATATGTATACAAATACTGCACATTCATATGTATATATACATACACACACATATTTACACATGTATATTTTGTATATGTTCACTATAGACCTTTCCCTTCAAATACCTTGTCATATACCATATACCTTTTTGAATACTTTTTTTATTAGATAGTGTATATGTGAGTATAACACTTTATTACAATGTATTTATGTTGTGCTTAATGCATTTTTTTTAGCCTGAAACCCTTTATGCGAGGGCTTCAATCAAGCCAACCCAATGAGGGCAATTGTAGTTTGTGCTTGTGCGGTCTCATTTACTTTAAACTTGTAACAGGTGTGTAAAGTTAATGCGGGTGCAATATATTAATTAGTGCACTTCTTGTAATCTAGCCCAGTGTGCGTTATTCACCCCTAAATTCTACAGTAAAAAGAAGGGGTTATCCTTATTTAAAAAAACAACAACAAATAGATAGTTGTGTACCTGTGATCTGCACATAGGGGCTCTCATGAGCTTCTATTAATATATATATATATATATATATATATATATATATAATTATTTACAAAGAAAAAAGGCCAATATTTAACCAGCATCAGACTATTGCTCATTGAGTATATAACAAAGCCAAAAGTATAGAAGCGAAAAAGCAAACACTGATATTAAATGTTTAATTATACATAAATGGCAACGTAAAGAGCACGCATGCTGTAACAGTGTGGGGAAGAGTAGGGATCTATTTGGCATAAACTGCTACCTTTTTTGGATATATCAGATAAAGCAAAGGTTGAATGTTTATGGGAAGAAGGGTTATGGTATTTGTGTCTGTGCTATACCTGCATTTAACATCACAACATTACTATTGGATATCTACTAATATGGATTACAAATAACACTTGGATAATAAGGGGTGTTCCTATATTTGAACCATGGGTTTGACATACGGACATTACTGCATAAATTGTCCGCCGTTTATTAATATTATTGATGCTTATAAAGCTCATAATGTACGTATACTCTTCCCCACACTGTTACAGCATGCGTGCTCTTTACGTTGCCATTTATGTATAATTAAACATTTAATATCAGTGTTTGCTTATTCGCTTCTATACTTTTGGGTTTGTTATATACTCAATGAGCAATAGTCTTGTGATGAGAGCAGGATGTGATGTCACTAGCATGTGGGTGGGGCTTAGGTCCGGTGTCTGTGTAGCAGTTAGTTTAGTACAATCAACCTGACTAGATGTGAATTGTTATGCTCTGTAATAAAATAGAGTTGTATCATCATTGCTGTGTCCTGCATATGTCCTGCATCTCATGACATGGTGTCAGAAGTTCTGGACTGCGCTTCTGTTCCTGATCGATTGCAATGTCAAAGTTTACCCCACCTGAGCCTTTTGACTTCTCTCAGCCTGCAGCTTGGCCCACATGGCGTCAGCGGTTTCAGCGCTTCAGGATTGCTTCCAAACTGAACAAGGAGAGTGGTGAATTACAAGTTAATTCTCTTTTATACTCTATGGGGAAAGATGTGGAGCCAGTGTTGAATGCTTTTATTTTCCAAGAAGGGGAAGAATTTAACTTTGATATAGTTATGGATAAACTCAGTGCCCACTTTGTGCCCAAAAGAAATGTGATTCATGAGAGAGCTTGTTTTCACAAACGTAATCAGCGTGTGGGAGAATCTGTGGAGTTATTTGTGTGCAGCCTGTATGAATTAGCTGAATTCTGTGAGTTTGGTGTTGCTAAAGAAGAGCAAATCAGAGACAGAATAGTTATTGGAATTGCAGATGCTGAAGTCTCCCTGAAGCTGCAGTTAGAGCCTGATTTAACGTTAGACGGGGCTATTAGGATGGCCCGCCAGAGTGAACTGGTGAAAAAGCAAGGTGCTGATCTGAGGTCTGAGAGTATTGTGGATGAAGTGCAACAGTCTAGAAAAACTGCTAGTGAAAGGCACAGTGTGAGCGGTAGATCTAAAGTACTGGAAAGGCCTAGAAGTGGATGGGCGCAACATGGCCGATGCACACAGTGCTACCGGGCTCATGATCAGAGTGTTATATGCCCGGCCAGAGACAGAAGATGCAGAAAATGCAACAGAATAGGCCATTTTGAAGTGGTGTGTAAAACTGAATACATTAAGGAGATGCAGGTGGACAGTGACCAGGAGGGTCAGGAAGTGTCTTTTGTGGGGTCTGTTGAGGAACGGACAAGCTCAGAGGAAGATTGGAAAGTCACTTTTACTGTAATGGGAGCCAAAGTTGATTTTAAGATTGACACAGGAGCAGATATCACTGTAATGTCTTTTGCTGAATTTATAAAACTGCCTTGACAGCCCCAGCTGGCGAAGGTTACTACAAATGTCCATAGTCCTGGTGGCCGCATTGATTGTGTGGGGAAATTTCTTGCCAGCTGTGAGTACAAGCAAAGGAAGTTTACCATGTGGGTGTGACTTGGGCCTCGTGGCCAGAGTGAATGAGATTTCCGAAGATATGTTTGGCGAGTTGGGCCTACTGAACTGCAAACCTGTCCATATAGCACTTAAGAGTGACGCAGTCCCATACAGTATTTCTACCCCTCGTAGAATCCCGTTCCCGCTCATGCCTCAAGTGGAGAAAGAGCTTATGCACATGAAGTCTATGGGGGTTATTGAAGAGGTTGTCAAAGCGACTGATTGGTGTGCCCCCATTGTTCCAGTTGCAAAGAAAAACGGAAAGGTGCGCATCTGTGTGGACCTGAAAAGGTTGAATGAAGCAGTAAAGAGAGAGAGATTTGTGCTGCCGACATTAGAAGATATAGCTCCAAAGTTGGCTGGGGCGAAGTTCTTTTCCACATTAGATGCTTCTAGCGGCTTTTGGCAGATCTCCCTGGATCCAAAGTGCCGCAAACTGACTACCTTTATCACACCGGTAGGTCGGTTCTGCTTCTGCAGACTCCCCTTTGGGATATCCTCCGCTCCTGAAATCTTTCAAAGGGAAATGAGTTCTCTCCTGAGTGACCACGTGGGCACAGCGGTCGTCATGGACGACATTCTAGTGTATGGGTCTACAGTGGAGGAGCATGATCAGCATTTAAGTTGTGTGCTACAGGCTATCAAAGAGTCTGGGCTGAAGCTGAATAAAGAAAAATGTCATTTTAGGAAAACTGAACTATGCTACTTTGGGCATATCATCAACGGGGATGACATCAAGCCAGACCCCGAGAAAATTTGTGCTATTGAACAGATGAAAAGCCCTTCGGATGTGCATGAGCTGAGACAGATATTGGGCCTTGTAAACTACGTGGGCAAGTTTCTTCCAGATTTATCTACAGTTTTACACCCTATCACAGAGTTGCTTAAGAAAGATGTTGCCTGGGTCTGGGGACCTTCACAAGAAAAAGCGTTCCTGCATGCCAAGTCCCTGCTGGGGTCTGCCCCAGTGCTGGGGTTCTACGACCCTTCAAAAAAGACTGTGGTTAGTGCTGATGCAAGCAGTTATGGGTTGGGGGCTGCACTCCTGCAGCTGAATGACAACAAACTACAGCCTATCGCCTACTGTTCCCGCACACTGACGGCTGCGGAGTCAAAATACTCTCAAATTGAGAAAGAGTGCCTGGCTGCAGTTTGAGCCTGTGAGCGCTTTCAGCGTTATCTAGTGGGTTTGGAGAAATTTAGTCTGGAAACTGACCACAAACCGCTAGTCCCTCTAATCAATTCCTATGACATTGACTAAACACCCTTGAGATGCCAGAGACTTTTAATGAGACTGCTCAGGTTCAATGTTCAGGCAGTGCATGTGCCGGGGAAACAGCTGGTTGTGGCAGATGCACTATCCAGGCTCCCGCTGGCTGCTGCTGAAGAATCCTCCACAGAATCGGATGTGAAAGTGTATGTTGATTCAGTTCTGGCCTCTAAGTCCATTTCTTCAAGGAAACTGGAAGAGATAAAGAAAGAGACATATTTGGACACAGATCTGCAAGAAGTTATAAGGTACATAAGAGAAGGCTGGCCCGAGAGCCGGGCAGTCTGGATGTCTTTAAGTGCTTACCAGCCAGAGAGGTCGCAGCTCACGGAGCTGGAGGGGTTGGTGCTGTTCGAAGACCGCATTGTAATTCCTGTCAGCATGAGGAAAGAGATGTTGAACAGGATTCACGATGGCCACTTAGGCATTACAAAGTGCAGAGAAAGGGCAGCTACAGCTGTGTGGTGGCCTGGGATCAGCTCCGACATTGCAAATCACGTGTCTAAATGTGCCTTTTGCCGGGAACGCCGGCCTACTCAGAGAAGGGAGCCCTTGATGTCTACTCCACTGCCTGCGGGGCCGTGGCAGAAAATAGCTGCTGATTTGTGTGAACTGCACGGGAAAAAGTTTCTTGTTGTGATCGACTACTATTCCAGGTATTTGGAAATTGCACCCCTGAATGATATCACAAGTCAGGCCGTTATCATTCGCCTGAAGAGCTTGTTCGCCCGCTGGGGCATTCCATTGGAGCTGGTGAGTGATAATGGTATGCAGTTTGCTTCTACAGAGTTCAGTGCTTTCAGCAGGGAATATGATTTTGTACATTCCGCGTCAAGTCCACATTATCTGCAGGCCAACGGAATGGCTGAAAGGGCAGTTCAAACAACAAAATTCATTCTAAAGCAATCTGAGCCGTACCTAGCCCTCTTGTCATACAGGGCGACGCCCATTCAAGCCACCGGGTTTAGCCCGGCACAGCTGATGCTAGGATGCCAGATTCGCACCACTTTACCCTCAGTGGGTGTCTTCAAGCCGCCTGGCCCTGTTCCTCGGGACGAAGTCCTTAGGAGGGATGAAGAGGCCAAAAAGGGTTATCGTTTCTTCTACGACAGGAGACATTCTGTCAGGCCCTTACAGGAACTGAAAGCGGGCCAAAGTGTCAGAATTAAACTGGACGATGAGAAGAAATGGAAGACGCCTGCTACGGTAGTTGGCCGCTCTCCAGAACCAAGGTCTTACACAGTCCTTACAAAGGGAGGGACGGTTACACGCCGTAACTGAAGACATCTTCAGCCTGTACCTGAGAGTCTGGAACCGGATACCTCAGTACCACCGCCGGTGGGATCCCCTGTTCTAAGAGAGGTGCCTTCCCCTCAGCAAGATCACAGCGGGGATATATCTTTGCCTCCAGCAGACTCTTGTTCACCATCTTCTGTATCAGAGGACAGTTCATGCAAAGTTACATCAAGCGGAAGAGTGGTGAAACTTCCGGCCCGATACAGGGACTTACTTTAGCTAGAACAGTGACCGGAAGTATGGGCAGAATAATCCCATGGTCACTGTGGACTAGGGTAGTCTACCCCGAAGTCCAAGTCAGGATGTAATTTATTTGTTCATGTTTTCTAATCTATCTGTTTTTATAATGTTCAAAAACAAAAATGTTGTTGTATACCCTGTTGGTGTACCTTGTTATTTATTATATGCAAATGTATGCTTTGCCTTTGAAAAAGGGGATGATGTGATGAGAGCAGGATGTGATGTCACTAGTATGTGGGCGGGGCTTAGGTCCGGTGTCTGTGTGGCAGTTAGTTTAGTACAATCAACCTGACTAGATGTGTATTGTTATGCTCTGCAATAAAATAGAGTTGTACCATCATTGCTGTGTCCTGCATATGTCCTGCATCTCATGACAAGTCTGATGCTGGTTAAATAGTGGCCTTTTTTCTTTGTAAATAATCATTAACGTATTTCCACTATCGTGCACGACGAAAAGTGTATCCATGTAGGCAACACTATTTTGTAAATGACCCTCATGTTGATTACTCTGGTAGTGCTGATATACTATATATATATATATATATATATATATATACACAGAGGCGTAACTAGAAACTCCAGGGCCCCGGTGCAAGAATCCATAAAGGCCCCCCCCCCCCCCGGTTATAGAAGTCTTGTGGAGTCCATAGGGTCAATTTATTAATTGCCAGACGGACATGATTCGCTGAAGTGAATTATGTCTGCCGACATCGCTCACATGTGAATAGCGTGCACAAAAGGTAAGTGGTATTTAAGTTTGTCCTATTGTTTGATATTGTTGTTGGTCTGAAGACGGTGATAAAACCCCGAAACGTCACGTTATTCAAATCCGGAGAGTGCCTTCCTTCTTTTGACTTATGTTACATTTTGTAGTGCACCCTAGTTTTATAAGTTTACAGTGAGTGCTAGGCCTGGTCATGTTTATATATATATATATATATATATACACACATATACACATATACACATATATACATACATACACACACACACACACATATATATATATACACACATATACACACATATACACACATATACACACATATACACACATATGGCTGCTCCAGTTAGATTTAACACAATACCCTCCTAAGCAGACCAGCAATCCCTATTATCTATTTACTCTTGAGATATATAGGTATAGATAACATAGCTGTAGAGATATATCAATAGTCAATAGATAACAAGGATCCCTGGTCAGCTTAAGTTCTATAATACCAAAGCATCATCAAGTGGGTAATTCTTATAAATGTTAGTAACAAATTAGTAACATCTTTTTAACACTTTACAATTTTTAAACTCACTGAAAAATGAACCCTTGTGTCTTTCACAGGGTTAAAGGGACACTGAACCCAAATTTTTTCTTTCGTGATTCAGATAGAGCATGCAATTTCAAAAAAACTTTCTAATTTACTCCTATTATCAATTTTTCTTCGCTCTCTTGCTTTCTTTATTTGAAAAGAAGGCATCTAAGCTATTTTTTTGGTTCAGGACCATGGAGAGCACTTGTTTATTGGTAGGTGAATTTACCCACCAATCAGCAAGAACAATACAGTGGCCCCTAGTTATCAAGCCGTCAACCTCAAATACGCTGGAATTCCGCAGCGTATTTGTGGCGAGGCTGATTCGCCTTAGTTATCAAGCCCTAGACACCGGCAAAAGTAGAATTTTGTGACGTAAGCTTCGATCCGCCGGACTCAGTCCGACACAGATCGATTCTTACGTCACTACAGATGTTCCGCACACAAGTTCGGCACAATCCCATTGATTCCTATGGGAGATGCCTACACCTAACACCCTAACATGTACCCTGAGTCTAAACACCCCTAATCTGTCCCCCCCTACAACGCCGCAACTAAATAAAGTGTTTACCCCCTAAACCGCCGCTCCCGGAGCCCAACGCAAGCTATAATAAATATGTTAACCCCTAAACCGCCGCTCCCGGTCCCCGCCGCAACTATAATATATGTATTAACCCCTAAACCGCCGCTCCCGGACCCCGCCGCCACCTACATTATACCTATTAACCCCTATCCTGCCCCCCTACACCGCCGCCACTATAATACATTTATTAACCCCTATCCTGCCCCCCTACACCGTCGCCACCTATAATAAAGTTATTAACCCCTATCCTGCCCCCCTACACCGTCACCACCTATAATAAATGTATTAACCCCTATCCTGCCCCCCCTACACCGCCGCCACTGTAATAAAATTATTAACCCCTAAACCTAAGTCTAACACTAACCCTAACACCCCCTAACTTAAATATTAATTAAATAAATCTTAATAATATTTCTCTTATTAACTAAATTAATCCTATTTAAAACTAAATACTTACCTTTAAAATAAACCCTAATATAGTCTACAATATAACTAATAATTATATTGTAGCTATCTTAGGATTTATTTTTATTTTACAGGCAACTTTCAATTTATTTTAACTAGGTACAATAGCTATTAAATAGTTATTAACTATTTAATAGCTACCTAGTAAAGATAAAGAGAAATTAACCTGTAAAATAAAAACTACCCTAAGTTACAATTACACCTAACACTACACTATACTTTAATAAATTATTCCTATTTAAAACTAAATACTTACCTGTAAAATAAACCCTAACGCCTAGATTTAGAGTTCTGCGGCCAAAGGGGTGTGTTAGCTACGCATGCTTTTTTTCCCACGCACCTTTTAAATACCGCTGGTATTTAGAGTTCACAGAATGGCTGGGTTTTCAGTGCGTTAGGCTCCAAAAAGGGAGCGTAGAGCATAATAAGTGAGACTCGTATGAGTCATATATTTTTATTTGTTTTTCATAACATATAAGAACTGCAATCTCTATTCTGTCAAGTACAGTTCTTTTGGAATTGCTTTTCATAAAATTGAGATCTAAGGGGATTTCTTATTAAACTACAGTAGATTTTTAGTTCACAGCATTTGTACTTTAAGTAAACAGCTGATACTGTGAGGTTAATGTTTCCAGGGGTTTAGTGAATAACCCGCTAAGGTATTGATAATACGCTGTATGTCCATACTGAAAAATATAAGGCATTATACAGTATGAGGGAAAGAGGTATTGTACGAAATGCAGTGACTCAAAGGAGAAATATTAACATAGTTTAATATTAGCTTATAAAAATTAGAATGTGTTATAGCAGGTAGCATTTGCTTGTGTTATGGTTTGTGAAGTAAAAAATGAAGGGCCAGATTACAAGTGGAGCGCTAAATATCGCTTTCATGAAAGCAATATTTGCGCTCCACTGTGTAATACCTGCGCACGCTAATGTGCACTCGTATTACAAATTGTCAGCAATACGACTGTGAGCTTGCACTCGCATTGCTGGGAGGCAGCGAAGGGGGAAAGTTGCGCAGCGATGGCAGCAAATTTAAATATATATGTATATGATTATATACATATAAATTTATGTGTTAATATTGTATATACACACATTAACACATAAATATATATGTATATAAGTATATATATATATATATATATATATATATATATATATACTGGCAACACACAGTAAAACAATAAAATAAACAATAAAAATAGTTTGCAAAGTTATTTATTATGCATTACTAATTTTTTTAACAATTTGTTAGACCATGTCATTTTTGCATCACTTTCCTGGATAACTATGGAATTGTTATTATTTGATTATTCTCTGCATATTAACGGCTGCCACTGAACAGTTTTCAATGTCAACGTGATCATAGTCAGCCATTTTAATTCAAAGCTATTAATAAGCATTTTAACATTAATAAAAATTAGCAAAATCAATAACTCAACAGACTCATATGCCACTGTACTAATAATGTTCCTTTTCAAATCCCTTAAAGAAACATACAAACATATCTGTATGGACACAACAGGTAAAGTGCACACATGTCGTCTATAAGCATCGCTACACATAATTAATAAAGATCAATAAAGTTCTTGGGGCCGAATTATCAAGCTCCGAATGGAGCTTGATGCCCCTATTTCCGCGTGAGCCTTCAGGCTCATCGGAAACCGCAGTTATAACTTGTCCATAACTGCCTCTGAGGCTGTGGTCTGCAGTCCACAAGATCATATACAATCGGGCTGATTGACACCCCCTGCTAGCGGCTGATTGGCCGTGAATCTTCAGGGGGCAGCATTGCACAAGCAGTTCTTATGAACTGCTTGTGCAATGTTAAATGCCTACAGCCTATGCTGTTGGGATTCAGCAATGTCTGTCGGACATGATACACTACAGCGTATCATGACGGACAGACATTGATAAATCGGCACCATAGTCCTTTCAAACTGTGATTTAATCACAATGTAAATGCACTTTTCAGTGCCGTTTTTTTTAACACCCCACACCCGCCAACTTTAGCCCCGAAATACTGCCTAGTGCAGTTATTTTATTAAAAAATAAAGATGCTGCTATCTTTATTTTTTAATAAAATATACTACACTGTATTTTGGGGGCATTTGGGGCACATTTATAAAATTAACCAGAGATCTGATCTCTGGTTAATTTTATAAGCGCCAATTGCTACCGCAATCTCATGGTAGCAATAACCAGCCATTTGTAATGGCTGATTAATTATCGTGTGCCTCCAAACGGGAAAATTTGCCCATTTGCAGATGCGATAATTTAGCGCTCCACTTGTAATCTAGCCCTAAATGTATCAACTTAATATGTGTTATGCAATTTATCTTTTAATTTTTTTTTTAAACATTTTAAAATGATAAATGATAAAGGGTCTTATTACGAGGAGTGCGTTATCAGTTACGCACGAGCGATAAGGGGTTTATCACAGCTGTTTGCATTCATTAGGTTTTCTGCTCATATTACAAGTTGAAAGTAAACGCGTTTAATTGAGTGCAATCCTGATTTATGCTAGAATGGTTACCGTGTCTTCAGAACTCTTGTTAAAGGGACAGTAAAGGTTCAGAATAATGCACACAGTGCAGAATTCTATAACATTATTTAAGCGGTAACTTAAAAAATTATTTTCAGATTTTTCAGTGAACGTTGGACTCCGCTCCAGGATCTACTGAGCAGGTCTTGAATATCCAAAGCGCTTTGCCGGCTTGCTGGTTAGTCACAGCACGCCCAGTTGCGCTATTGGAATAAATGTAACTCTCTCCCGCTCTGGTCTAGTAGCGGGAGCGAGCTACATTTATTCCAATAGCGCGACCCGGCATGCTGTGACTAACCAGACAGCCCGCGAAGGGCTTTGGATATTCAAGACCCGCTCAGTAGATCCTGGAGTGGAGTCCAACGTTCACTGAAAAATCTGAAAATACTTTTACATTTTTGAACTTACCGCTTAAATAATGTTATATAATTCGGCACTGTGTGCAGAATTATATAACATTATTCTGAACCTTTACTGTCCCTTTAACTGTTTCTCTACTCAAATAAGTATCACAAAACACATTGGAATGTTAAATATTCATATTTTCATGACAGCATTTAAGAATATGGGATTGTTTTTCTGTGCGATTAGGCTGTTCGGTTTGTTTCCACTTTTTTTGCTCCATTGATTTCTATGGAGGAATAGGTTATTGTGCACATGATATCCTAAGTTTGGCCTTTTATGCACATTGTGTTAGCGCGCAAGCAAAAACAGTTTGCTCTGAACTCATAATACCAGCACAACCCGACTCGTGCAAAAAGCTTACTTCTAGCGCAGTTAACGCTCGAACAATAGCATTAAATAGAGCTCCAACCGTAATATGGCTCACAATATGAACCCTACCCACTACCACCAAATAAACTATATAAAGAAAATTGTATAATATGTACAAATGCTATGTACAGTACTTATTGATATCATCTGAACTCACTAAGCATGTGGAATAGCAAAACTGTGGTTAAAGGGATGTTAGTTTGTTTCATTGTTGTAATAAAAAAATCAATAAGCAGTTGCTTATTATTAAAATAAATATTTGCAATATGTATTATTAATCTATTTAAATGGTTTTGACCTTTTATATATATATATATATATATATATATATATATATATTTTATTGAGGTTTTTTTATGGTACAACAAAAGGAAAATATAAAGTTTGTCATACATATAATAAATAAATATATACATTATCTTTTAAGGTAAGAATATTAACGCTCACAGGTGAATGCGTGTTATGCTAACAACATTATAATGGTCAGGAAAATACGAAGCCTGGAAATCCGAACTGAGAAACAATAAACAGATAACTGAATGTATATAGTTTACAATCTCCATAAGTCTCTAAGAAGCTAAAGAGCAAAAACGTACACTAGAAGTGACAAAGGAAAAATATCAACCTGTATATGCAAAGCATGAAATAAGACATTCTTTATAACAGTAAATGTTTGAAACATGAATAAAAAGATTAGACAAACATGAATGAAACCTCAATTTTCTTTTAAGACATAGCTGTGAAGTAACTACTGTACTGGTCACTCTTGGAACCATTGTATCGTAAATGTTATGTCAAATGGTAGTTACTTAGAACCACATTATCAACGTACAATTCAATAAAAACTTTAGGGTAAGTGTATGGTGAGCTGAATTTTTGAGTGAGATATTAGGTGAAAGGGTACAGCAGACAAAAGTCGCTCATATAAATATAGGGGATTGTGGGGCTAGGAGAACTTTAGGAAGCCAGTACCCCAGAATATTCATTTAACTGGCAAGGTGAGTTGCTCTATAACTGTCATACAATGAGAGACTTGTTACCTATTAGGGGGTATTTGAAAAGGGCTAGGGATATGTATTGTTACTTGAGTTACATTCCTAGATTTGTCGATATATAATGTCATAAGACATCCAATAGTTGAGGAATGTTTAGGGAGAGCATTTTACATGGAGTACTGAGGGCGCCTAAGCTGTATCTTGCCTGTGCTGTGTACTAGTTATCTAAAATTCGTCTCTCCTCTTTGAGTAGATATGATGCTGCCTCTGCTGCCGGCAGCACCCTAAGTAAGACTGCATGTGTAAAAGTAGAGATGAGGAAACTAGGAGGGACTTGTGTTATACAGACATTAAGCATTTAATAAGTATGAGCTCAGGTAAAGATAAGGATACATGTGCTCCAGCTAGAGTGTTGTTAATACTCTAGGGTAAATATTGCTCACCTATCAAAAGGTGTTCTAGGGTTGCTCGAAATAGGTAAATTCAGTTAGTATAGATGTATAATATGTTAGACACTTGAGACCTCTATAAAACATGTATATAGTAGGATAGGAACCTTAATGAAAAAAAGAGAAAAATAAAAACAACATTTTCCAGGGTGACCAAATATTAACCAGAACAATCCAAAAACATATTTAAGAGTAACTCTACCAATGTTAGTAGACATAGATTGGGAGGCGGAAAAAAGTTCCTGAAAATGGCAAGGATTCAAAAGGATAAGTAGAGGGAACTGGTTAAACTGAAAATTACTTGTTCTGATATGGTGATTTTTAACCCACTCCAAATTTGTAGGCAGCTGCACAATGTGGAATATTTGAGTTCACACTGTCCTCATGCTGTATAGGAACCCATTGCAGTAATAGTGGTGACGTAACTATGTTCACAATGAGGCAATAGATTGGCCTCCATTTATCTTCAGAGTGAATTGGATACCGTGATGGAAGTTCCACTTGGCTTCTCCGGACTCCTACAAGGGAAAAGGTAGGGGGTCTTTTTAAGGTCTTTGCGATGTAGAGCGTTCTTAGGCTGACTGGCTGATACTTACTTGACACTGTAACTCTGTTTTTTAATGTGAGACAGATCAAGTGTGGTGTAAGCCGTTTTGTAATCTGTGGTGACGTCTTTTCAACTTGTAAGGTAGTCACTCCCTGGCAAAGAGGGAGCTCTATAAATCTGGTGCTGCAGCTCATACTGTAGTGGCCGAGAGAGCCTTTTGGGCATGCTCCAAAATTGAAAGTAGACTCCGTTTGAAATCCATAAAGTGTTCATCTAAGTGTTGTAGGATAATATCTTCCTGAGTGTCTAGTGACTCCATAGCTTTGCGGAATAAAGATGAAAATGACTTGTAAGCAGCTATCAGAGATAAGTAAGGGGTCTGACGTCTGTTGCTGTTAATGTCCAGTATTTTTATCCATTCCTGAGCCCTGAGCTGATGTAATAAGGAAAGTCTATAAATGTCCAGTCTCGAAGCTTAAGTAATTGAGGTGAACTTGCCTGAGGTTTGCGAGAAAGCGGACCAACGAGTTTTCCTTCCCTAGGAAAGAACAATGGATTGGTAAGGGCGGCTCAATTTTTCTCCAGATCAGGGCCGTGTCATATAGGAGCGTTGCGTCTTAACTCCCATCTATAAGATCCGTTTAATTTCACTGTCTCCTAGATCTCAGATGTTTCCAGCTGAAATGTTAAAGCTCTAATATAAAGTATTGAGTTTGCAAGAAAAAAAGCATTATATTGTGAATATGAGTGGGAGCTACTGAAAACTATGTCTGCTCACTTCAACGGCTAGCTCTGCCCCCCTTGACATTTTATTTTATTTTTTTTAACACTACATTTGTACTTTCTATCACAGCCCTACAAGGAGGAGGAGGCCTTTACAGGAAGTTTTATCTTAGCATGATGTCATAAAACTTCTAGGTTAGTGAATAGACTATATAACAGGGAGTCAGATTTGCTCGTGCCCAGAACTGACTGAATAAAAACTGAGGTTTTGAAAATCCTCTGCTCCTAATACACTGGGGGAAGGGGCTACACTGAGAATTTCTAAGTGCTCATTTTGAAAGAAAACAAGTAAGTTATTTGCTGTTTTTACACAATCTTTTTTTTTTATATTTACTTTGCTTTAACATATTTGTTTTTACCAAAAAAGCACTGTTTAACATCCCTTTAAGAAACATTGGGCCGATTTATCAAGTTTCGCGCGGACATGATCATCTGCCTGACATCGATAAATGCCGGCAGCATACGGTGTCGGCATTTATCATTGCACAAGCATTTTGTGTGAAATGCTTGTGCAATGCCGCCCCCTGCACATTCGCGATCAGGGTGATTGCTGTCCGCCACCTAAGAGGTGACAGATGAGTTAAAGGGACAGTAAACACCAGAATTTTTGTTGTTTAAAAAGATAGATAATCCATTTATTACCCATTCCCCAGTTTTGCAAAACCAACACAGTTATAATGATATACTTTTTACCTCTGTGATTACCTTGTAGCTAAGCCTCTGCAAACTGCCCCCTTATTTCAGTTCTTTTGACAGACCTGCATTTTTAGCCAATCAGTGCTGACTCCTTGAAGCTTCATGTGCCTGAGCTCAATGTTATCTATATGAAACACATGAACTAACGCCCTCTAGTTGTGAAAAACTGTCAAAATGCTTTCAGATTAGAGGCGGCCTTCAAGGTCTTAGAAATTAGCATATGAACCTCCTAGGTTTAGCTTTCAACTAAGAATACTAAGAGAACAAAGCAAAATTGGTAATAAAAGTAAATTGGAAAGTTGTTTAAAATTACATGCCCTATTTAAATCATGAAAGTTTTTTTTTTTATGTGACTGTCCCTTTAAGGAGCAGCGGTCTTACAACCGCTGTTTCTTAACTTTTGTTTCCGGTAAGCCTGAAGGCTCGCGCGGAAACTGATGCATTTGCAGAATGGTAAATTGGCCCCTTCGTATCATTAGGGAAGCTTGATTGACAGAAGAATTTCCACTGCAGGAAATGAGGAAGAGGAGGTTTTATTCAGATTTAAAGGAACATTAAACACTAGGTACTACAAGACATTTCTGTTGTTCAGCCAAGTCTATACATTTTAAAAACAAATTAACACCTTCTTTGCAGGAATTGCCCTGATGCGCTCTTTGGTATAGCCGCCGCCCTAGCAGGGGGTGTCAATCATCCTGATCGTATCTGAATGGGATGATTGCAGTCCGCCACCTCAGGGGTGGCGGACGAGTTAAGGAGCAGTGGTCTTATGATCGCTGCTTCTTAACTTAAGTTTCCGGCGAGCTGAAAACATCGGGGGTAGATTGCAGCATCCGCTGCTTGGCAAATCTACCCCAAGAGGCCCATTTATCAAGCTCCAAATGGAGCTTAAAGGATTACTTTCTGTTATAATTTTTAAGCTAAACAACTAACATATTAAAGTTAATAAACATTAATTAAAACCTACTGACCTATATTTTCTCCAAAACAAAGTTTCATAAAGTTCTAAAAGTGATATCTTTTATTCGCCAATGATGTCACGTTATCCTGCCCACTATTTTCAGCACTGAGTGTTCAAAATACTTAAACCAATAACTTTGTGTTTAAAGCGCCATTTTGGAACCTAGGTATTGTAAAGGGATTGGTACAGAGCAAAGGATACCCACGGAGTGGGTTTGGAAAACAATTAAATTTGCAGACAAGATTTCTGATATACGGTAGAGATATGTTAATGAAATGCTATTGAGAAAAAGCGTATTTGGGGTAGTTAGTTAGTAACAGGCATAGAAAATATTTACTTACAGTGGCCCTTTAAGGGCCCGTGTTTCTGACCGCTGCTCTATAACCCTGTCCGCCTGCTCTGAGCAGACGGACAGGAATCGCCACAATTCAATCCGATCGAGTACAATCGGGTTGATTGACACCTCCCTGCTGGCTGCGAGTCTGCAGGGGGCGGCGTTGCACCAGCAGCTCTTGTGAGCTGCTGGTGCAATGCTGAATACGGAGAGCGTATTGCTCTCCACATTCAGCGATGTCTGTCGGACCTGATCCGCACATTTTATAAATAGGCCTCCATGTCTTAACATTTTTAAAACAAATTAACATCCCTTTTACTGCAATTATTTTTCAAAGACCAAACTCCTCCCACAATTTGCCTTATTTGGAGGAGCCAATCTGAGCTTTAGTCCACAGAGAACAAGGCTAAAGTTAGTGCAGCTGTGAAAAATTTGGTTTGGTTTTAAATTAAACAAATACTGAATATTCTTAGAACATTTACATTCTTTTTTGATAAACAAATATAAATGTTTCAAAGCTACAGGTGAAAAAGATCACCTGTAGCTTTATACTTACCTTTAGTGCGCTGGAGAGTTGCGCTAGCCCGGTCATCTTAACAGTGCCCCGACTCCTATTAGCACCCCGGGGCTCTGCGAAGAAGAGGACCGGTTCAGAGCGGCTCTACAGAGCACAAAAGTTATGTATTTAACCATTTAAAGGAAACTAATGAATACTGATGAATTTTGTCAGTATTTATTTGTCTCTTTAAATTTTCAGGGTGCAGTCTATCGGGTATTTGTTACATGGAAACAAAACAAATGCATATGTCTAATAAAATGTTTTGTTTTGCAGTTGTTATCTGATAAAGCCAATTTGGTACAAATATGTAGCAGGGTTAGCCTTAAGAGGTCAGCAGGGTGCATTCCAAGTTCTGAGAATTATAAATTGCTCAGTTTTCAGAGATACATTACATAAAAAGGGGGCAATTTTTTTATTTTATTTTTATTATGCATAACTAATTTTTTTTAAATCTCAAGGTGTTTAGCTTACTGTCCTTTTCAACATGAATGAATTAAATAAATAAATAATACAAAAACATGCTCTAACTTGTTAGACTATGTCGTTTTTGCATTACTCATTCTAGCTAACTATGGGGTTGTTATTGTTTGATTATTATCTGCATATTAATGGCTGCCACTTTAACATTGATAAAAAATGTAACATTAATAAAAATTAGCAAAATTAATAACTCAACAAGCTCAAATTCCACTATACTAATAACGTCCCTGTTCAAATCCCTTAAAGAAACATACACACATATCTGTATGGACACAACAGGTTAAGTGCACACATGTCATCTATAAGCATCACTACACAGTATTAAAAAAAGATCAATCAAGATATAGGGGCCGATTAATCATTGCGTCAATCTCAACGCATTCGCTGGAGTCAATATGCTCGCCAGACATCACCAGTCATCGCTGCCGCAAATCTACATACAACGGCCTTATTTATTAAAACGTCTGTCAAAAACACGAATGCCAAGTACGGCGTGATGAGCATCGGACTGTTGATAAATAAGAAGCATCGATATCGATATATTTATACCATTTCATTACTGTCCATGAAAAAGCCCATTTCTCTAAAGCTAATCTATTGTTTTTCATCTGTTAATGTACAAGAAATAGCTAGATTTATACCTGAACAAACAATAATATCTCATAGAAAGTTATTTTTCTATTTATTTGTTATACAAAAAATCTGATATATGATATTCTCACATAAATTAATGTGTATCTGTATTTCTATTAATCATGATATGCCTATCTCATGTTTTTTTTCAAATGATTATTAATGCTAGAATTTGTACATATATCTTTGCACATACTATGCATGTATATATATATATATATATATATATATATATATATATTTTATGTCAGAAATATTTTGCAAACATATTTACATGTCCCTAAATTCCTTTTTTTGTTCTAAACAATGTTGTCTTTCATATGTGTTTATTTACATCAAGAATCATTGTGAATATAGCATGTAATTAGAGTATCATACAGTATGTATTTATTTGCAATCAATGGATTTTTTAAGAGCTGGGACAGTTTTCTCTCTGCACCTGTGTAACCCTTCCTGATTGCAGTCTAGTTTAAAACACCACTCAACACAGATGACATTTCTTAATGAAAATGAAATTCAAGAGAAGGATAAACACGATTCTGAATAAAAATAGATCTAGCCATAAGAAGAGACTAAATTCAGTGTCATAAAGATTTATATGAGCAAGTACAATTTTGAAGGCAATGAATGTATAGGGCAGTATAAAACTAAAACAAAGGAAATTCCGGTAAAAATTAGGCTAATTAATTCATACGTAACAACTTTTTAACACTTTACTATTTTAAAACTGACTGAGAATTGAAGCCTTATGTATTTCACAGGGTTAAGTTCTCCCTAGTGCCATAATGGATCGTGGCTGTTTCCCTTGGTGATGTCAGAGTGCAGAGAGTTAATGGGAAATCCTGAGAAAGCAGACAATCAATTAAGAGCTCATCCATCTACATATTTATGGGAGCTCAGGATTTTTTTCGCCTTTGCAGAGACTACACGTGCAGTCAGGAGCCAATGTGCACGCCAAAGCTGCCAATGAGATCTATAGCTAAGTTTGTGCTGAAGGCAGATGGGGGGGACCTCCAGGGCCCAGTCACAGTCGTGAACCTCTGCATCCCCAGTAGTTACGCCCCTGCCATTGGCTGCCAATAACAAACAAAGGACCTGATGATAAAAACTCACATTTTTGGGGGCTTTTATTAAGCATTTTTCGCAATGTTTGTGTTTCTCCTTCATAAACCCTACAAAGCTAGATAAACAGCTCTAAAGCTTATATTTACTGTTATACAATTCTTTGAGGCACTAGTCATAGTACTGACGAGACCTCATAGATCATCTCACCAGAGCGGAGAGCTATAGATCATTTGCCCCAAAGTGAACTGATTTAGTTCTTATTGTATCTCTCCCATATAGTCATATAGAAAAAAATATACACAGTGTATATATTTTGTTTTATAAATCACAAATTACTACTAATCATAAATACATGTAATATGATGCTGTCTGGCCAATTAATAATGTTAAAGGGACACTGAACCCACATTTTTTCTTTTGTGATTCAGATAGAGCATGCAATTTTAAGCAACTTTCTAATTTACTCCTATTATCAAATTTTCTTCATTCTCTTGGTATCTTTATTTGAAAAGCAAAAATGTAAGTTTAGATGCCGGATCATTTTTGGTGAACAACCTGGTTTGTTCTTGCTTATTAGTGGATAAATTCATCCACCAATAAAAAAGTGCTGTCCAGAGTCTGAACCAAAAAAACCTTAGATGCCTTCTTTTTCAAATCAAGATAGCAAAAGAACAAAGAAAAATTGATAATAGGAGTAAATTACAAAGTTGCGTAAAATTGCATGCTCTATCTAAATTGTGAAATAAAAAATATGGGTTCAGTGTCCCTTTAAGTTGGTTATTATATCAGTCAAAAATGATGACCTAATTATCTTAAAACTGAAGACAGTATTTCTAAGAAACATAGTAACAAAACTGCAAGATTTTTGAAGGATTTAGAATAGCTTAAAAGGCCACGTAGGACTTCAACATAACATGTAAGGTTTGTATCCTTTTAATTAAAATTTCAAACTTGTTCTTTTAAACAAATAATAGAAATCATTGAGCTTTTATTCTATTATTTATATTATCTTAAGAAAAAAATTATAATACTTTTAAAATAATGAACTTATAATTAAAATGTGTTTTTATTAAAAAAAAAAAGAAAAACAAAACTATTTTAATCCAACCAGATTTTTCCTCACAATCCGCTGTATGCCAGCTGTTAGTAACCACTTTGTGCTGAGGGGATACGTAGGTCCGCGACTTATCAAATGCATACAACAAACTACTTAAAGGGCCATAATAAAAAGCCTCTTACTCCTTGATTATAATATCTCTTTGTAACAAAATACGTTAGATGCTTTTAAAAAAAAAAAAACTAAATGCTTTTATGTAATAAAAACTAACCTGAATATATGAAAAATAGTCCCTTTCACAGCTTTTTAGGACAATGTTTTTTTTATATATATGTAATCTTTTTTTGTACATAGCTTTATTCTTTTGTATTTGGTCGCTGAATTTGAGCTCTCACTAGGCTGCCTACAATGACAAAGACACTTTTGTATCTTTGTATCCAATTTTTGCTTCTGCTTCAAGGAATCCGTAACTGGGTTATGATCATACGAGAAAGAAATAGAAACGTGTATGCAGAGAAAGGATGAAAACAAACAGAAAACAATAAAAGGCCTTGAAAACAAGACAGTTCTGCGTCGATAATTACATAACATAGGATTTATAGGTAAAATAAGCACTCTTCGGGGCATATTTATCAAGCTCTGTATGGAGCTTGATGCCCCGTGTTTCCGGCGAGCGTTCAGGCTCGCCGAAAACTGAAGTTATAAAGCAGCGGTCTAAAGACCGCTGCTCCATAACCTGTCCGCCTGCTCTGAGGCGGCGGACAGAAATCGCCAGAAATCGACCCGATCGAATACGATCGGGTTGCTTGACACCCCCTGCGAATCTGCAGGGGGCGGTATTGCACCAGCAGTTCACAAGAACTGCTGATGCAATGATAAATGCCGAGAGCGTATGCTGTCGGCATTTATCGATGTGCAGCGGACATGATCCGCTATATCAATAATAAATAGGCCCCTTCATTCCTACATAATAATGAGCATGTTTTGAATAACGGCATCTCATTCCATACCATCAAAATTTCAGTGCAAAACATTTTAATTTAAAAGACAAGCCTGGTTTTGAACTGGTACAAATTAGTAAACAATATAACAGAGACATATAGTTATCCTTTTAACGCCGTTATGCCGTTCTATTCCGTCATATTTAGACTGGGCTTTAAAGCCGTTATGACGGAATAGAACGTCATAACAAACGGCTGTCCTGAAGCCTTCTGTGCTTCAAGGACTTGATCGCGGTCTGGAGGGCGTTCCTAGGGTTGTAGGGACGCCCCCCAGATGCGATCCAATAATTGAAATCTCACGATCGTATGCACGATCGCGTAGTTTCAATTTGTCTACATCGGAACAGGTGTTCCGATGTAGGCACTTTAACCCTGTCACGAAAGGGTTAAATACCCCAAAGAACTAATAAACAACTATAAAGGAACAGCTGGATTGCTGTATCGTCTCAAAGTTTTTCACAGAGCTTCAGAGAAGCAAAAGATACACGAGCAAAGCAAAAAGCAAAATATGTCAGTGAATAAATTCTGTATTAATGATGTCTAATAAGTCCAAATTCAGATGAGTTTTTTAATGTAATATTTTGGCCTCCATTTATTAACAAGGGGGCAGACATGATTCCTAGCCATGAATACTTTCTGTGCGAGGTAGGGCACTGCTTGCATTTATTATTGCACAATCATGTGCTTGTGCAACCCCTCCTCCTCCTACTTTCACATAGCCATTGGCACCAGAGCAGGGGTTGCCAATCACCTATGACAGATCAGTCCTATATAATTTAACTCTGACACCTCTGAAGTAGTCTAAAGACTATTGTCTCTTAACTTGCCGTTGCAGACTTATATCTGTGCACCACAAGGGCTCTGAAGTTGTATTTAAAGCTTCATAAATCAATCCCTTAATGTCAAATCACATATAACATTAAACATTTTATATTATTCTAGGTAATTTTATCATTAAAATGTTTAAACATCAATCAGAAACACACATTCCGATGATCATATGTAATGAGTATATATTTCAAACTCAATAAGTCAATATTGTTAACTTGGGGTATGAGGAACTTTGCATGATAATTCTACTTGATTTGAATGGGGACAATATTTTATTTGAATGGAAAACAAGTGACCTTAAAGTGATTGTCAATACTAGCGTTTGTGAAATGCTAGGATTGACCATTGGAACAAATAAAGGGGGTTTTCATTCATGAAGTATAAAATACTTAATGCAGAAATCATTTCAAGCGTTCGATGCACTGAGCTGCTCAAGTAGCCTACGGCAGGATGCTTTTCGCTAAGAGGAGACGTCTCCACCTCTTAGTAAATAGCCATGCAGGGAATCCGGCGCCACATGGCGCCAATATGGATTTTCCTATTGGCTAAGAGGTAAAAAGTCACCTCTCAAGCAAACAGCGTTCTGCCGTTGGCTACCTGAGCTCAGAGCGTTGAACGCTTAAAACAAATAAAGTCCCCTTTATTAGTTCCAATAGTCAACCCTAGCGTTTCACAAATGCTAGGATTGACAATCACTTTAAGACTAGAAAAATTAAATCTCATCCTTTAGAAACGGCAAACAACAGCTTCATTCAGTCATGTCTGTACAGTAGTATTGAGTGCTGAGTACAATGCTGACATTTGTGAATGTAAATCGCTTTCTAAACTACTTGGGATAAAAGGGAATGCGGAGATAACTTTTATATACGGCAAAGATGTACTGATGCAGCCGAACAAAATGTAAGGTTACTAAACTTCCAAATATTTTAGATTATGGAAAAATAATCTACAATAATTGCCTAGAGCTAGATATAGATATTGCTTCGTCAACTTTTAAAAAAACTAGGATTAAAATACTTTCAATCTCAAGGGCATGAACATATTTTATAATGATCAAATACTAGAAACACTTCCACCCACCTGCTAGAATATTCAACAGTAAAACATTTTGTACTCACTTCCCAATGGTATTTGGTAGTGCTACAAGTTGATTGTCATCTACTTTCAAAGTAGTAAGTTTTTTCAACAAACCTGGAATGAGAAAATAATAGTTTAAAATGACATTATAATGCAAATATTACAAATTGTAAATAAAATAAATTTTGTGTGTGTTTATATATATATATATATATATATATATATATATATATATATATACTGTATATATATATACACATTATATATAGTACAGTATACTGTTGAAATAAGCACTCACTGGTCTTTAGCTGTCTGTGACAAACAAACTCTTTAATTTGTGACGTTTTGGGACAAAACACAGTCCCTTCCTCTGACCGTGTTTTGTCCTGAAACATCACAAATTTAAGAGTTTGTTTGTCACAGACGGCTAAAGACCAGTGAGTGCTTATTTCAACAGTATACTAGAATTTTTTGATAGCACCCTGGCGGATGTGGACTGTTGGTGAGAGTGCATTCACCTAAATTACGTATATATATATATATATATACTGTATATATACGTATACCTACACACACACACACACACACATACAGTATATATATATATATATATATATATATATATATATATGGTGGTATTAGAAGAGAAAAGGATGATTCAGCGCTAGGTGTCCCCCCCGAGAGGAATATAATTTGTAATGTAATAGGATGAACTGGCTGCCCCTATACCTGAAATAAGGGCAATTGTAGGGTCCCCACCCTGCACTGTCCTATTTCAAATGTTAGAGAGAACTATTGTTAGGAAGAGTGGTATTAGGGCGCACTGTTTATGAAATTAGTAGCCAATATATTACTAATAGTGGTATCAGAGTAATAGGTGTAGAGTGAAAATCAAAATATTGTTTAAAATAAATTGCTCTATATGATATATCTAGTATGAGTATTTGTACCAGCGGCGTTTGAAACAGTTGTGTCAAAACATATTTGCAAGTTATGTATTTGAGTAGGATGGTGTACCAATCAGATCAATTAGATATCCTGAATAGTTTCCCTTTCTATTACAGATGTAATTTATTCAAAGGAGTCTAAGACCCTTCTCTATTTCTTCCTTACTGCACCACGCATCATACTTGTTCCTCATTTCCTTCTTCAGGGTATTTACAGGGAGTGCAGAATTATTAGGCAAATGAGTATTTTGACCACATCATCCTCTTTATGCATGTTGTCTTACTCCAAGTTGTATAGGCTCGAAAGCCTACTACCAATTAAACATATTAGGTGATGTGCATCTCTGTAATGAGAAGGGGTGTGGTCTAATGACATCAACACCCTATATCAGGTGTGCATAATTATTAGGCAACTTCCTTTCCTTTGGCAAAATGGGTCAAAAGAAGGACTTGACAGGCTCAGAAAAGTCAAAAATAGTGAGATATCTTGCAGAGGGATGCAGCACTCTTAAAATTGCAAAGCTTCTGAAGCGTGATCATCGAACAATCAAGCGTTTCATTCAAAATAGTCAACAGGGTCGCAAGAAGCGTGTGGAAAAACCAAGGCGCAAAATAACTGCCCATGAACTGAGAAAAGTCAAGCGTGCAGCTGCCAAGATGCCACTTGCCACCAGTTTGGCCATATTTCAGAGCTGCAACATCACTGGAGTGCCCAAAAGCACAAGGTGTGCAATACTCAGAGACATGGCCAAGGTAAGAAAGGCTGAAAGACGACCACCACTGAACAAGACACACAAGCTGAAACGTCAAGACTGGGCCAAGAAATATCTCAAGACTGATTTTTCTAAGGTTTTATGGACTGATGAAATGAGAGTGAGTCTTGATGGGCCAGATGGATGGGCCCGTGGCTGGATTGATAAAAGGGCAGAGAGCTCCAGTCTGACTCAGACGCCAGCAAGGTGGAGGTGGAGTACTGGTTTGGGCTGGTATCATCAAAGATGAGCTTGTGGGGCCTTTTCGGGTTGAGGATGGAGTCAAGCTCAACTCCCAGTCCTACTGCCAGTTTCTGGAAGACACCTTCTTCAAGCAGTGGTACAGGAAGAAGTCTGCATCCTTCAAGAAAAACATGATTTTCATGCAGGACAATGCTCCATCACACGCGTCCAAGTACTCCACAGCGTGGCTGGCAAGAAAGGGTATAAAAGAAGAAAATCTAATTACATGGCCTCCTTGTTCACCTGATCTGAACCCCATTGAGAACCTGTGGTCCATCATCAAATGTGAGATTTACAAGGAGGGAAAACAGTACACCTCTCTGAACAGTGTCTGGGAGGCTGTGGTTGCTGCTGCACGCAATGTTGATGGTGAACAGATCAAAACACTGACAGAATCCATGGATGGCAGGCTTTTGAGTGTCCTTGCAAAGAAAGGTGGCTATATTGGTCACTGATTTGTTTTTGTTTTGTTTTTGAATGTCAGAAATGTATATTTGTGAATGTTGAGATGTTATATTGGTTTCACTGGTAAAAATAAATAATTGAAATGGGTATATATTTGTTTTTTGTTAAGTTGCCTAATAATTATGCACAGTAATAGTCACCTGCACACACAGATATCCCCCTAAAATAGCTAAAACTAAAAACAAACTAAAAACTACTTCCAAAACTATTCAGCTTTGATATTAATTAGTTTTTTGGGTTCACTGAGAACATGGTTGTTGTTCAATAATAAAATTAATCCTCAAAAATACAACTTGCCTAATAATTCTGCACTCCCTGTAGTTTCTCTTTTCTTTTCCTCCCATCTTGCAAGATCCCAGAATCTCTCAGACTCATCTGACTTTTCCTAGTGTTGTGCTCCCCCATCTGGATTTAAACGCTTATGGAAAATGCAGCTTCATACCTGCTGAGGGAATAACTAAGCAAATTCAAAAGGAGGGAGAAAGAAATCTCTACCATACTAAGGAAGCAGGAAAGCAGTGTTTCTAACAACACCAAATAGGCAGAGAAGCAGCGTTTCCAGATTGCTGGGGGACAACTGTATTTATTAAAGACGCTTCCCACTTACCTCATAGGATTGAGGTCACATCTAGTAAATGGGCATTTATTTACAGCATAAGGATCAGATATAAAACTACAATTTATTCTACATTGTTTATTCTACATAATCTACTTGAACTTTGGGACTACAAAAAGCTGTGAACTTTGTGTATTTTATGATGTCATATTAAGTGAATTTCTAGTACCTTCATCTGTAATAGAAAGGGAAACTATTTTCCTTTCAGGATATTTAATTGATCTGATTGGTACACCATCCTACTCAAATACATAACTTGCAAATATGTTTTGACACAACTGTTTCAAACGCCGCTGGTACAAATACTCATACTAGATATATCATATAGAACAATTTATTTTAAACAATATTTTGATTTTCACTCTACACCTATTACTCTGATACCACTATTAGTAATATATTGGCTACTAATTTCATGAACAGTGCGCCCTAATACCACTCTTCCTAACAATATATATATACATACACAGACAGACTTTTGTGATTTAACTTAGTACTGTTTCAGCACCCTGGTATTTATTACTCTTTAATTTTTTTCTAAGAGCACCAAATGTATGTATATATATATATAATAATTATTAGAAATGCACAGCAGTGTGTTGTAAATATAATTAGAGGCATGTTTACAATCTACTTACATTTCCAATAAAATGTTTTGCATTTGTATTTAGCGTATACTCTGAACCATAGTTTTACACAAATTGGCAAACATTTTCCCTGTAGGGACCAGGAACTTGGGGACTAAGTCAAGGAAGCTCATAGATGGAAGCACAGTTGTTCAACGGGTGGGGTTATAGTGGTTGTTGGTGGATTCTTTAGTGTTTAGTGAAGCATGGGCTCATGGTACAAAGCATGGCTCGGAAGATGGGAGTGTGGCTAGGTTGCAGGGATAGGCACAGACAAAGGCTGTGGCGGACATTTTCCAAAGTACAGACCTTAATAAAGGACACCAAGTTACATTTCAAATTAAAAACATTATTTTATAGTGCTTGGTGTTATTATACTGATGCAGATACCACTGATTCTATAACCAGCCCTCCTCTGGCTATACCCATGTGCCAGTGTCACTACTGTGTCATTATATAGCGCTGGGTGTTATTATACAGATACACATCCAGTATTTCACTCAGGCTTTAGTTATTCCATAACTTATCACCAATTATCGCTAGCAGTCTCTTGACAAACCACTAACTTTATTCACACTACATATTTTTTATTATTCCTATTATTCAATCAAAACATATACTAAGGTTGTGGCGGACACTGCAAGGGCTAGTCACGGACACCAGTGTCCGTGTACGGACACCTTGCCTATCCCTGCTTAGGTTGGCAGGTGGTGTGCCTAGCTGTGAGGAGACAGGGTCTATTGTCATCATCCTCCTTGGTTTAACCGGCGCATTGGGGATGTAAAAGTAAAATACTTTTTACTCCATGTAAACAGCTGATGTCACAAGACATCAATAGCATCATGCATAGGATACAAATATACAAATATGCACGCAGGGCCTCCTATAGCCATAAAAGCAGTGAGCCATATATACATTAAAAATATATTGCTGTAGCAGAGATGTCTTTTAGAGTCAAATATTTTAGAAGATTTGAATAACAATAGAACAGACTTTTATAATACAATATACAATTAGAATAGAAGATTACAATAGAACAAAACATTTTTGCAAACCCAAATAAATTGCAAAAATGTCTCTAATCATATTTGAGATGAACTGTACATTTCAAATACAACACTTATATCTTCTTACAATCACTTTACTGCTAATTATAAACTTAAATATTAAACGTTTTACCAATGTTTAGCCCCAAAACAGAGCTAAATGTTAATATTCAAATAGTATCAAGCTGTTTTTTCTGCATATGTGGCAGACAAGTCTGATTAGAAAATAAAGCTTATTCAACAAGGGAACACCTCAAACTGTAAAAATTTTCTCATTTATAGAACATAGTAATGCAGCTTAATACAATACTATTTCTTTTGGGAAATGTTTAATGACTGTATAAAGAAGAAATAATCTAAACAAGAATAATACAGGAAAGTAAAATGATGTTATAAATAACATTTATGATTGGAAATATAATGCACATATTTTACACCATCTCTATCAGTTCAATACTTAGATTTGATCTATTATCTCTTTATCTCTCTATCAATTATCTATCTATCTATCTATCTATCTATCTTTCTATCTATCTATCTATCTATCTATCTATCTATCTGATCATCTATCTATCTATCTATCTATCTATCTATCTATCTATTTATCTATCTATCTGATCATCTATCTATCTATCTATATATCATCTATTTATCTATCTATATATCTATCTATCTGATCATCTATGTCTGTCTATCTATCTATCTATCTATCTATCTATCTATCTATCTATCTATTCATCTATCAATAGATCAATCAATCAATCAATCAATCAACCAATCAATCAGTTAGTCAGTCAGTCTGTCTGTCTGTCTGTCTGTCTATCTATCTATCTATCTATCTATCTATCTATCTATCTATCTATCTATCTATCTATCTATATGTTCAATAAAGTGATGTAATCCAGCCTTGGTTGAAATAAGCTCCTTTGTTTGTAAAGATGTACAGGGGGTCTTGCAATTCATTTGTCCATCGTCCCCTGTCTAATCCTGCTATAGTGTTACTAATGACTGATGTTAGGCACTAAATGCTGTATTTTAGTCATACATAGTTGGATGTTCTTTTAACATTGAAAGATTTTTTTAATTGTTCAAATACTATAATGTAAGATTTGTATTCATATTGTCTATATTAGCTTTTCCCATTGGAAATAACAGTAATGAATTTGAATCCAATATTCATCCGAACCAAATGCCTGCATGGACGAAATTCAACTGAACTAAAAATTTGAAAAAATCCAAAATTAATCTTTTGAATGAACCACATTCTTTGCCCATGCACATGTCTAAATAATACTGCTGCCATTCAGGGGCCCATTTATCAAGCGATCCGGTGGAGCTTGAAGGGCTGTGTTTCTAGCGAGCCTGAAGGCTCGCCAGAAACACCAGTTATGAAGCAGCGGCCTAAAGACCACTGCTCCATAACCTGTCTGCCTGCTCTGAGGCGGCGGACAGACATTGCGGGAAATCAACCCGATCAAATACGATCAGGTTGATTGACACCTCCTGCTAGTTTCCGATTGGCTGCGAATCTGCAGGGGGCGGCGTTGCACCAGCAATTCACAAGAGCTGCTGGTGCAATGCCGAATGCGGAGAGTGTATTGCTCTCCGCATTCAGCGATGTCTGTCGGACATGGTTCGCTGATTGGATCATGTCGGACAGACATTTTTTAAATAGGCCCCATAGTGTTTAAGTTATATGTAGACTTCTGTGCTTACCTAGGTATGCTCTTCAACAAATGGTACCAACATAACAAAGTACATTTGATAATAAAAGATAATTGAAAAGTTTTATTTTAAAAATTGTACACTCTATCTGAATTATAATCGTTTATCTTTGACTTTCAAGCCCAACACGTGTTGTAATAGCTGTTTTTGCTGAAAGGTGAGTAATAATTGGAACTCAGTTATGGATCGTAAGTTTTATGTTGTTGGCTTTCTGTGGTCTTTGAGCAATTACAGAGACAGCCTTTCAATGAAAATAAAATATCAGATACTATACAAGAAATTTCAGGTTTTAACTTTGATACCTTTGCAGAGCTTTATAAATAATTCATTGTTATTGAGTACTACTACAGTAACATGGCGAAGAAGAGGTGTTGCTCTCGAAACACGCCATGAGGAGAGTCTGGCCGTCGAGAGCTACGAGCATAACTGCAGCTCATGTCAGAGCAAGTATTATGTTGCAATTGGGTTCTTGGTTTTGAAATATATTAGTATTTTTGTATTTTTTATGTAGAATGAGTATAATAATTTTTATAGGATATTAGAATATTTTCAATTATATTGTCCATATTGATGTGTTTTTTTTAATTAAAGTTCTGTTTCCTTTTTTTTAATTACAGTAACAGGGTTACTATTCACCATACTATTGTTTTTCCTCCTATCCCTGTAGCTCTCTTTAAAGCTGTTCTCTTGTTTTAACCCATTATAGAAGCCAGTTGATAAAGCTCTGCAAATTTATACTGGCTGCCGCCATCTTGTAGCGTATTATGGCATCTGTGACAGAGGCACTTTCACAGACCAGTGACGTTACTGGCTTTTTGCCAGCTGTACCTTTCCCTTTAGATTAGCTTGAACAAAAGATTTTTTTTACACACTTTAAAAGTTACATAATTAATATAAAAAATCCCTAAGGAATAATAAATAGAAATCCAGCCACTTCAAAAATCTACAGCTATGTAGACTAAGCAATATCACTGATCTGTACTTAAAGGGCCACTGTAAGTAAATATTTTCTATGCCTGTTACTAACTAACTACCCCAAATACGCTTTTTATCAATAGCATTTCATTAACATATCTCTACCGTATATCAGAAATCTTGTATGCAAATTTAATTGTTTTCCAAACCCACTTCGTGGGTATCCTTTGCTCTGTACCAATCCGTTTACAATACCTAGGTTTCAAAATGGCGCTTTAAACACAAAGTTATTGGTTTAAGTATTTTGAACACTCAGTGCTGAAAATAGTGGGCAGGATAACGTGACATCATCAGCGAATAAAAGATATAACTTTTAGAACGTTATGAAACTTCGTTTTGGAGAAAATATAGGTCAGTAGGTTTTAATTAATGTTTATTAACTTTAATATGTCAGTTGTTTAGCTTACAAATTATAACAGAAAGTAATCCTTTAATGTAGTTGTCTATTTAAACAATGTAAAGTGAGAAAAAAAACAAATTTCCTATAGGGTATTTTCATTGCTGTAAAGCAATTTGTGCTATTTTGGTTGCAAAAGACAAATTAAAAAATAAAAATAACCAAGTCAGCTATTCTGAAAAGGCAAGTCAGTTGCAGCTGACTTCTCAAAAGTCAAGAATTTCAAGTTTAATCTACCAATATTCTATATTTGGAACTTAATCTAACTATAGCAAGCCTCAGGTGTGAAGGACAGGGAAAGCTAATTATGGGTCAGATTACGAGTGAAGCGTTAGTTTGCAGTCGCGTTTGAGTGTTAAAACCGCTAGAAGTTATTTTTTGGTGCTCAGAGATTTGCACTTGTATTACGATTTAAAAGTAAAAAGTTGCGCTCTCGCATTCGCAAAGTCGCCGTAACAAATTGCATTCCTCCATAGGGGCATATTTATCAAGCTCCGAATGGAGCTTGATGCCCCGTGTTTCTGGCGAGCCTGCAGGCTCGCCAGAAACAGCAGTTATGAAGCAGCGGTCACAAAGACCGCTGCTCCATAACCTGTCCGCCTGCTCAGAGCAGGCGGACAGACATCGCCTGATATCAACCCGATCGAGTGCGATTGGGTTGATTGACACCCCCCTGCTGGCGGCCCATTGGCCGTGAGTCTGCAGGGGGCGGCGTTGCACCAGCAGCGTATTGCTCGCCGTATTCAGCGAGGTCTGGCGGACCTGATCCGCACTGTCGGATCAGGTCCGCTAGACTCTGATATATTGGGGCCATAGACTTCAATGGAGCTGAAAAAGTAAAAAAAAACAACCCACCAACAAGTTCAGCATAAATGATCACGGTTACTTAAAAGTGCAAAATAAGATATTGCATATTTAATAGACCAATAATTATCTAATAGATTTCGATGCAAATATACATTTATACCTATATGTATATATATATATATATATATATATATATATATATACATGACTATATATAGGTATAGATATATACATATATAAATAGGAATATCTATTTCAAAATACTTAGAACATATTCCCCCATGTGAAGGACTTTGGAATGTGAAATATTTACAATAAATATAACACATTATTAAATATGAATATAGCATAACTATGATTTTTCGTGTTTCCATCTACTTGACTGCAAATAGCTCCAATGCACATACATATATATATATATATATATATATATATATATATATATACATATGTATTGTGTATTTGCAAATATGTGTATATGTCTGTAAATACATAAATACATATGAACACACATATATACACATGTATATACATATACATATTTAGACATGTATATGAAATGTATCTCTATGTTAAAGACCTTTACAGTCCTTTTAGTTCTAACACCTGAGACCTAATTTCTTTTTCTTTTTTTAAAAATAATTTTTACGAGATAGTGTTATTATAATGGGTATAACTGTACTTTTAATGTATTTTTGATGTGTTTTGTGCAGCTTTTGTTGTCTTGTGTAACAGTTAACCAGAGCTCTGAGGTCATCGTAATCATTCTAGCGTAGATAGTGATTTTGCGCATGTGTTTGCATTTACTTTCAACTTGTAATATGAGCAGAATTTACTTGCATTTAAACAAACTTGCTTGCAAACAATAGCGCTCCACTCGTAATCGAGCCCGATATGAATTATTTAAATGAAAAAAACAAACAAAAAAACATACATACAATTGTAGTAGATAAACTATATTTAAATGCAAGTATTAAATTAAAAAACAATAGTAGTACAGTAAATTTATTTTAATATTTTACATTTAAAATGAAGAATGTATCAAACATTAAATAAAATCATTTGAAATTATTTTTTTAAAATTATATTAGGGTTTAGTCATATTATTTTAATTACATTTATAATTTAATAATATATTAAGAATTTAAGATTATTCTTGTAATGTTAAATACGCTATTATTGCATTTGAATTTAACATATGTATTCGGTTTCAGCTGTGACAGGCTACTAAGTTGATTTAGCAGTCATTTTCAAAGAGCTTTGCAAAAGTCCAGATTTTTTAGATATTGGTAAACGGAAATTAGAATACAAAACTAACATGCTCAAATTTGGATACATCCACTGAGCCAGTCAGCAGCGCCAATCACACAATTGCTACATGGGATTCAGGAAATATACAAGGCTATCATAATAAGAATGATCGCTGCACCTATTGGCAGACTAGATGACCTCTTCACAATTGTAGTTAAAAACAGTATTTCTACAATAGTGAGTCTCATTTTATCACTTTCCATGTATACTATGCTTATATTTTAGAGTTGAGGTCATACTATTGACTGATCAAACATCTATAAATAGATACATTTTACATATCAAATTAACTTTATGGTTCATGCAGCATAAACTCATAACACAGTAATGTACATATACAAATAACTAAAAAAATCTAATAAAATGTAAAACTGATTCCACCAACAGATTCACCTACTTACACCTATAAATACGCTCTGTTAAAACATTTACAGTATAATAGTTTTTTAATAATTCAACTGACAAATAAGCCAGATACAATTAGTCAGATGGAACCTAATGAAGAAAGAAAAAGAGGCGCCACATAGGGTAATATTGCCTGGAGAACCAAACAGATCTGATATGTGTAACGAGGCCCCTAAGGGTGGCTACTCACAAGACGTAAAGGCACAACCAGAGTGCCTAGTAGAACCATACGGGACCCACAGAGTCGCCCGTAAGACTCACACAAGCGTCCGGAGCGTTGTACGTGATGTCATGTAACAGAGCAGTTCAATCAGATGTGTAGTAAAGCCAAACAAACGCCAGTGCAGCACAGGAAATCGACAATCAGGCAGGGAGTCGGTGTTGGCCTGCTCCAGTTTGACTCTACCTTCGACCTACACGAGCGCACCTCTTTGGGACCCCGGTGTCCAAGTACTTTCTACCTCTTTAGATACAATTATGCCTATATTACAAGTGGATAAATATTAGCCCTATAGTGCGTTAACATTGCGTAAGCTCAATTAAAAGGCCAAAGTTATTTTTTTATGTTTCGAGTGACAGCCTAGGGTGTGCTAACACCTACACTTGCCACCACTTTGCATGTCCGCCCCCTTGTTTAGAAAATATCGACAGACCGATGGACTGCGAGGCTGATGAGGCCAGAAAGGTAGTGTCTTGTGTGTCTGTTGATGCTTTGACTATTGGGGCCTTAGGGATAGAATAAGAGTGAGTCAATTTGAAGAGAAAGGTGGACATAAATAGAGCACTCAAGGAGAATAATTGCTGTTAGTTTATCAATAACAAGTGTTAGGCAGGAAGGTTGCCAAGAGGTTATACATTGTGATTAAAACTTAACATTTATTAATGTATACAATTAAAGGGACAGTTCACCCAAAAACTTTCTCCCCTTTAAATTATTCCCAGTGATCCTTTTTACCTGATAGAGTGTATTAAATTGGTTGCAAGTAGCTCCTTTACTAATATTTCAGCATTTGAAATAGCTGATTTAGCTTGTGGTTTCCCAACCTATACTGAAAGTTTTGATACTGGCGTATACGCTATTGACAAGCCTAAGTAAACACAGCCAGTGGGATGCTGGATAGTTAAGTAATAAAATGATAATTTTCCTTTGTTCTCTCTATGTATTGAGCTTTGGTGTTCCAGACAAATAAAAGACAAGGAAGCAAGTCTGTGTACATAAAAGTGATAACATAATGAGATCTGATATTACCTGAAGCTCAACCCATTGTAATAGGCTGTGGTTTCAAAGCACTAAACCAGCTACTTCAGATACACAAATAAACCAGAAAATTTCTCAAATATTTTATACTCTGCAGCTGGTATAACAAGTCATTTAAAATACATTTATGGAAAAACAATTTTACAGTGTACTGTCCCTTTAACAGTGTAGTGGATGTATAAAACTTAGATTAAAAACTGAGAGATAGAGTACCAGCACACCATGTACTAATAAAGGGGATAGGTCCCAGCAAAACTGTATGGGGGTTAGCAATAAACTATCAAAATCAACTGTATTTTGTTATATAATGACGATACCAATTAAATTGAATTAATAACACAAAAATGAAGGGTCAAGCAGGTTCAGTGTGGCATACACTAGAAAGGGCTCACGGATTGTACAAAAACTATCTACAAAAAGAAGATTGACCCCCAACACATTAACACTACCTAAGTACAATACTGGAGCAGAGTACGTCACACTAAAGGTGCTGATAGGGACAATTGGTTCAAACAATCAGACACAGAGGTCCCAATGATATAAGTGTTACTAGGAGTCAATATATTGAATCTATATTTGTGAACTGCTAAGCTATTAGTAGGTCAATACAAAATTAGGTGTAGCTGGTCTCAAAAACGCCTGTAGAGGGTTTGTCTTTCTTTGGCCAATATTGATTTTGTCTATGGGGTTCGAATTAGTTTGATTTAGTATTTTTTCCCCCCTCCTTTTCAACTTTATCCATAGAATAAGAATGGCTCACTGTAGCCCCCAAGCAATATCATGTTTTTCTCTGCGTTTTGAGCGCAACGGAAATAGTGTGTGCATTACAAGTTGATAGCAAAGTCAAGCGCAATCAAATTCAACGCTTGTTGGGTTAGCTCGTATGAAGGGTAGAGGTAGAAAAAAACATAAAACATAAATAGATGTAAAACTAAATTTACACTCATATAAACACTGTCTGATAAAACATACTGTAGAAAATATATATTTTATGGATTATTTAGAATTTTCTACAGTATGTACAATAAATGTTAGTAATTATTATTATTAATATATTTTAATATTTGATATTTAATATTTCATGAACACGCTTTAAGATTAGTAATTCTTCATGTGTGCTAACCTGACACCACATTAGACCTAAAGCGCATATCACAAATTGTGTTACACACATTTTACATTAATATTTTCTTCACATAGAATTTTTTTTAATTTTTACTATTAAATATATATTTCTATACAGGGAGTGCAGAATTATTAGGCAAATGAGTATTTTGAGCACATCATCCTCTTTATGCATTTTATCTTACTCCAAGCTGTATAGGCTCGAAAGCCTACTACCAATTAAGCATATTAGGTGATGTGCATCTCTGTAATGAGAAGGGGTGTGGTCTAATGACATCAACACCCTATATCAGGTGTGCATAATTATTAGGCAACTTCCTTTCCTTTGGCAAAATGGGTCAAAAGAAGGACTTGACAGGCTCAGAAAAGTAAAAAATAGTGAGATATCTTGCAGAGGGATGCAGCACTCTTAAAATTGCAAAGCTTCTGAAGCGTGATCATCGAACAATCAAGCGTTTCATTCAAAATAGTCAACAGGGTCGCAAGAAGCGTGTGGAAAAACCAAGGCGCAAAATAACTGCCCATGAACTGAGAAAAGTCAACCATGCAGCTGCCAAGATGCCACTTGCCACCAGTTTGGCCATATTTCAGAGCTGCAACATCACTGGAGTGCCCAAAAGCACAAGGTGTGCAATACTCAGAGACATGGCCAAGGTAAGAAAGGCTGAAAGATGACCACCACTGAACAAGACACACAAGCTGAAACGTCAAGACTGGGCCAAGAAATATCTCAAGACTGATTTTTCTAAGGTTTTATGGACTGATGAAATGAGAGTGAGTCTTGATGGGCCAGATGGATGGGCCCGTGGCTGGATTGGTAAAGGGCAGAGAGCTCCAGTCCGACTCAGACTGGTATCATCAAAGATGAGCTTGTGGGGCCTTTTCGGGTTGAGGATGGAGTCAAGCTCAACTCCCAGTCCTACTGCCAGTTTCTGGAAGACACCTTCTTCAAGCAGTGGTACAGGAAGAAGTCTGCATCCTTCAAGAAAAACATGATTTTCATGCAGGACAATGCTCCATCACACGCGTCCAAGTACTCCACAGCGTGGCTGGCAAGAAAGGGTATAAAAGAAGAAAATATAATGACATGGCCTCCTTGTTCACCTGATCTGAACCCCATTGAGAACCTGTGGTCCATCATCAAATGTGAGATTTACAAGGAGGGAAAACAGTACACCTCTCTGAACAGTGTCTGGGAGGCTGTGGTTGCTGCTGCACGCAATGTTGATGGTGAACAGATCAAAACACTGACAGAATCCATGGATGGCAGGCTTTTGAGTGTCCTTGCAAAGAAAGGTGGCTATATTGGTCACTGATTTGTTTTTGTTTTGTTTTTGAATGTCAGAAATGTATATTTGTGAATGTTGAGATGTTATATTGGTTTCACTGGTAAAAATAAATAATTGAAATGGGTATATATTTGTTTTTTGTTAAGTTGCCTAATAATTATGCACAGTAATAGTCACCTGCACACACAGATATCCCCCTAAAATAGCTATAACTAAAAACAAACTAAAAACTACTTCCAAAACTATTCAGCTTTGATATTAATGAGTTTTTTGGGTTCATTGAGAACATGGTTGTTGTTCAATAATAAAATTAATCCTCAAAAATACAACTTGCCTAATAATTCTGCACTCCCTGTATATATCTGATAATGTTTGTGTAAAATAGATATCTATACATATATATATATATATATATATATATATATATATATATATATATATACAGTATATATGTATAGGAAAAGATAAATAGTTATGTACAGACATACATAGAAGTATTTATTTACAATAAAAATTCCATTGTTCTGTATGTGAAGAACATTGAAATGTGAAATATGAATAATGAGCAATAGGTGTTAGGTTTTTTCTTCTCCGCTCTCCATTGACATAATGCGTTAGCGCGATTACAATATTGCAAAGTCCTTTGGTTAGTGCTCACAGACAAATATTTACTTTCAACTTGTAATACACGTGCCAAAAGATTATTTCTAGCGAAGTTTATGCTCGAGCGGGAGCAATAAATCTTATAATCGAGGCCTTCATTATTAAAAATTTAGGTACTTACACTGCAGATTTTGTTTCACCTTCTCCACATTCCAGATCAGTGCACTGCATAGACTGATTTGGATTCCTACTGTACCCTATAGTAGCTTTGTTACTGTCACCTTAAATACATGTAATAACTGTCAATCTATTTGTTCCAAATTTGCTTTCAGATTCAATGATTTATAAAGAAGGATCTGCAATCATATTAAAGCCAGTATATTTAGCTTGTTATATGTGACTAAACTCAACACCTGCTGTGTGTGACGTTACTTATAATTAGAGGGGCATAATTACCTTACAGTTAATGTAAAAAAAAATGATGTTAATGTAATCTTTTCTAAATTACTCCCTCCCCTTGTGCCTCGCTAAGCTTAGGTTTCCTCTACCTATCTAGGCAGCCAGTATCTCTAATGTTCTAGAAGAACGGTTGCAGGTCTTGCAAATCCAACACTTGTACAAAGGTAGAGAGAAGGCAGAGCGAGTATGTGCCTCTAGTCTCTTCCAGATGAAGACAAAAATGGCTACCGAATGGAGAGGGGGACGCTTACCAATTTAGATAGATCATACAATTTTAAACAAGTTTCCAATTTACTTCTACTATCTAATTGGTTTAATTCCCTTGGTATCCTTTGTTGAAGGAGCAGTAATACATTACTGGGACCTAACTGAAATCCAATAACAAGAGGCCTATATGTGCAGCCACCAATCAGCAGCTTCTGAGCCTACCTAGGTATACTTTTCAGAAAGGATACAAAGGGAATAAAATAAATTAGATAAAAGAAATAAATTGAAAAGTTATTTCAAATTGCATGCTCTATTTGAATCGTGAAAGAAAAAATATGGGTTTCATGTCCCTTTCAGGTAAGAATAAAATGGGGTTAAATTAAGAAAATATTTACACAAATAAAAAGAGAGAAGCGCTCAACCTGGGAACGAACAATAGCATAATAGCTTGTTCTATGGCTAGTTACCACCCAAGAAGCAGCCTCTTTTTGCTCAGAAGAAAGAAAATATTTAATGAACAACATTTTTTTTTTTTTTACCGGAAATTTAAATTTAAATTTAAAAGGGACCCTTTCTGTATCATAGCCTAGAGGGCGCGAAACGCGTCAGGCTATGCTTGTCTTGTCCCCCCTGTATCTGTGCTCAGCCTTATATGTATTTTATATATTTTTTCTATTAAAGTATTTTCATTTTATTACATTTTGTTGCGCTAGTCTGGTTACTGCAGTGCCTGCCATTTGCCCTCCTGCTCTAGTTACCCTTTCTGTATCCCCTTAACATGGTACAAGGTGCAAAAACAAGTAAGATTTGTATCCTTACCTATAGAATCAGGCAACTGTTGTAATAAATTAGAGGAAAGTAACAGATCTTCTATCGATTCACATCCAGATATATCCAGGTCTACACTCTCAATCCGATTTTTAGACATATCCAGGTATATCAACTGCTTTAATTTTCCTGTAGACTTCAACAGATAAACAGTTTGTTAAATGTTTACATTACTTCTTTTTCAATGACTACTTGTACTGTTATAATTATCAGAGTAAGGGTGGCATTTGTTTTAAAGTAAAGGGAAACTAAACACTAATACATCTCATGCATCTCCCTCTAATTATAAGTGCCGCCATTTTGGAACCCATGTTCCACTGCAGGTATCTGCAAACACATCAGCACTGGAATGCAGTAATAAACAGATTTCAAAATGGTGGCATCCATGACTAGAGGGTAGGGTTGCCACCTGTCCCTTAAAATACAGAACACTTATAAGTTACACATGCTGAAGGGTGTTCAGGGAGGAATATAAATATAGCTGCCCAGAAACACAATGCATGTTGCTCCCTGCACACCCTGCAGCATGTGTAACTCATAATTGTCCAGGAAAACATGGCTGAGGTGGCAACCCTACTAGAGGGAGGAGAGAAATAACCTCAGTACAAAACTTAGAACATGTATTTAGTGTTTAAGGTCTTTTCAATAAGTGAATGTAAATTTGGTAAAACAAAAAAACAAACATATTCCATCATACTGAAATTCATCTGTCATTTTTGTATTAAAGGGTGGTCACAAATGTTGGAATTGGCTAGTGCCACATTAGATTATATTTACACTTATGCTAAAGATAATGAGACCCATTTATCAAGCTCCGAATAGAGCTTGAGGGCCCATGTTTCTGGCGAGTCTTCAGACCGTTGCTCCATAACCCTGTCCGCCTGCTCTGAGCAGGCAGACACAGATCGCCACAATTCAACCCGATCGAGTGCGATCTGGTTGATTGACACCTCCCTGCTGGCGGCCGATTGGCCGTGAGTCTGCAGGGGACGGCGTTGCAATGCTGAATACGGAGAGCGTATTGCTCTCCGCATTCAGCGATGTCTGTTGGATCTGATCCGCACTGTCGGATCAGGTCTGACAGACATTTGGTAAATCAGCCTCAATACCTCAAAATATAATAAGGTTGTAACCACCATTTTAGTAAGTTTGTATATATTACTCAAATATATAACATTTGGTACAAATACACATAATTAATTAACTATAGATAAGTAGGACCTGTTATTTCAAAAACAAATTATGAATCTTCTGGGACATAGTTTGGGGTATTTCTGGTCTATGCTTATTATTTCTATTCTTTCAAAATATACTGTAACTGACTGAATAATGTGGGTAAATCTTTTTTTTTTTTTACAAATGATGGACGAACATGAGCAAAATAACAATATAAAGGAAGATCAAATGTTTCACTTGAGATTTGTTTTTACCATTAAATGTTTATGTAGAAGAGATGATAAATTATTTATATTGAATTAAGTATTTGATAAAAAAATCAATATAAAAATATAACTTTTCAAATTTGATTTTTATAGACATAAATTAGTAGCTTAATTAATACATGATGGATACATAGGGACCGATTTGTGATCGGTCTGTCCGACATGATTGGCTCATTGACAGACATCGATGAATGCCGACAGCATAAGCTGTTGGCATGCACAAGCAGTTCTTGTGAACTGCTTGTGCAATGATAAATGCCGACAGCGTATATGCTGGTGAACTGCTTGTGCAATGCCGCCCACTGCAGATTTGCTGCCAATCGTCTGCTGTCAGGGGGTGTCAATCAGCCCAATCGTATAGGATCGGGTGGATTGCAGACCGCAGCCTAAGAGCAGGCAGACCAGTTTTGGAGCAGCGGTCTTAACTGCTGTTTCCGGCCAGCCTGAAGGCTTGCGTGGAGACAGACCATTCGGATCCCCATATAGTCAACCATTATCCTGTCATGCAATTAAAGAGACATGAAACCCATTTTTTTTAATGATTCAAATAGAGCATACAATTTTAAACATCTTTTCAATTTACTTTTATTAACAAATTTTCTTTGTATGCTTTGTATCCTTTGTTAAGGAGCAGTAATGCACTACTTGGAGATAGCTGAACACATCAGCTAAACCACTGACAAGAGGCATATATCTGCAGTCACCAATCAGCAGCTAGCCCCCAGTAGTACTTTGCTGCTCCTTAGCTTACCTAGGTATTCTTTTTAACAAATGATAGCAAAAGAACAAAGCAAGTTAGATAATAGAAGTAAATTGGATAGTCATTTAAAATTACATGCTCTAGCTGAATCATAAAAGAAAACAATTTGTAGGCTTTGGATCCCTTTAAAGGGACATGAAACACAATTTTTTTTCTTTCATGATTTAGAAAGAGCATACAATTATAAACAACTTTCTAATTTACTTCTATTATCTAATTTGCTTCATTCTCTTGATATTCTGTGCTGAAAAGCATATCTAGATATGCTTAGTAGCTGCTGATTGGTAGCTGCACATAGATGCCTCCTGTGATTGGTTCACCGTGTGCATTGCTATTTCTTCATTAAGGTATATCTAAAGAATAAAGCAAATTAGGTAATAGAAGTAAATTGGAATGTTGTTTAAAATTGTATTCTCTACCTTAATCATGAAAGAAAATGTTTGGGTATAGTGTCCCTTTAAGTACCAGATTCTTTACAAATCAAGCTTACACTGCAAGTGGGATATTGTGTTACCAATGAGATTATCAATGTATGGAAGGAAACGTCAATTGTAGTTATCTTCTAGGAAACCTGGTTCATTTAAATACTCTAAAATTCTAAATGTTTATGCCATCTTAAGGAATTTCTCTAGTGTTCTATATATTTGCACATAAAAATGTATTCGCTTATTTAATCACTACATTGATAATAATCCGGTAAAACATTGCAACTTGTAATACACAGGCTGAATAGATAAATAGATAAATCATCTTACACAGCTGAAAATGAGGCAGTAGAACTGTTTTTATACAGGATTAAACAATGTATGAACTTGTGATAATGTATTTTTAGAAATTAACTGTGCACAGAAATGCATTTCCTCTTAGTATCAAAATAAAATAAAACAGCTATATATTAACTTTTTATACTTTTAACATATTTAAATAATGTTATTTTAAAATGTGTAATGTATTTATTTTTCAGTTTAATGTCTCTTATATTTAACTAGGAAAAATATATTCTTGACATAAAAAGAGAGGGAAATAACAGATAATTTAAAAGGGATAAATGTCTCTTTTTCCCCTGCCTGTCATTTCACCATTAGATTGTGGAATTTAGGTCAACAAAATTAATATCCAATCCTTTCAAGACACAGAAAAAGATTACAGCTGTTAGCTTCTTGCGGTTGCAGGTCTGTATCTCATCTCTTCTACATTATTTTTTTATACTGCATGCAGAACATGTATTCAATAAAGATACAATGACAAGATATAACATATAGTAGTGAGCACACTATAAAATCATTACCCCAGGCAGTGTTTGGAGTGCATTGTTGTCTATCCACAATTCTTTCAAATTTTGTATTTGTTCCAAACCTTCTGGCTAAAAGAGAATAAGGAGCTTTGTTAAAGCATCCCACATAGTGGAGATTATGACATTATCCAATAAATACATTGATGTCTTACATGTAATACACTACATTGAGTCACTATAGAGCACAGATAGGCCCTGGGCAAACATATATATATAAGTTGTCCTTTCTAGTTTATCTCTTTCCATATACACAATAGCTGTGTCAGCTATTTATTTTCCCACAAAAGAAAAGATGCCACATTTCTGATGTATAAATGAGCAAGTTACTTAAATTTACTTTATCTTTTATTGTTGTACTAATACTTTATGAGAACTATTACATTTATTAATATGTGGGCAGACATGAATCCCAGTCAGGTAACCCAAGCTTGTAGGGAGCAAGGCAGCATCCAATCTCTACATTTATTATTGCACAAGCAAACACTTGGCCAACCCCACCTCTTTATCTCCTGCAACCAATTGGATGAGAGCAGGGGTTGTCAATCACCCCGGGATATTTAACTCTGCCATCTTAGAGTTATGGAAGAGTGGCAGAGAGGTTACAATGCAGTGTTCTTACGACTGCTGCTTCTTAAATGGGGATTCCAGGCTCAGGTGAGTGATCCTGATTCCTGACCCACAAGGGCTTTAAAGCTTCATTTGCAGCATCATAAATGGAACCCTATATGCTTAAACGTTTCAGAAGAGCGAAACTGATGGTAAACTTTCCCCTTTGTATAAACAGAGCTAAAATGTTAGCGATATTTTAGATACGCTTTAACTTACTTTTTAATAAAGAGGTGACATTCTAATACTAATTCAAAAGTATCTTTTTTTGTGAGTTAACGGGTATCACTTGCAACCCGACACTGTGCTAGACCAACTGAGCTAAACCCGAAGGTGTTAGGAATACTTTACATTCCAATGTTCTTCACATAGATGAACATTTTTATTTTAAAATATATATATATTACACATATATGACTATATAAGTGTATACATGTGTATTTACACAAATAAAAACAATAATACACATATACACACACACACACATATATATATATATATATATATATATATATATATATATATATATATATATACACATACACATTAAAGCCATTTTTATTAATACTAAAATTTTATATTTGGTTTGTAAAGTGTATATAAGTGTGTAATACTTTATTTTTTAAACATTTTTTTTTAATGTTTTGTGCAAGTTTTTTTTTAACCCTTACAGTTTACTTCAGACTTCTGGCCATGCTAGGTAGCCCATTTGCGATCTTCATTAAAAGAGTATAGTTTGTGCTCAAGTGAAGTAGGCAGCGGCGCTAACCTCTCTTAACAAGCTTTACCACGGACTTGTAAAATCAAGTCGCATGCTAATGCTAGTGCAGTCATGCAATACCGCATCCTGTGCTATCATTAGCGTGCCACTTGTAATCTCTCAATGTGCTTTTTCTGGTATTACCATAACATTATATTTAGTCAGATTTAGAACCACACTTACCAGCTCAGCAAACTCATTATTGCCTAAATCAAGTCTCTCCAGCTGGGTTAACTTATTCATTGACCTGCAACATAATAAGGATACATATGAAAGTTAAGTTTAATTATCTGTTTGTTTGCTTTTTCAGATTAAATTTAGTAAACAAATAACAGCTTCTAAATTCTGGAAACAGATTTGCTAAATAAAAACTAAAATTATGCTGATTGGTTAAAACCCCCAAAGATAAACTATTTTATAGATAATATTCACATACAAGAATCTTCGGCAGAGTTAATTGAGGCTTATGAATCAGAAGTGGAACTGTATGATAAACAAGCATTTTTCTTTAAAAAAAAATATTACAGGATATTACTGTAGGCTATTGTATTTAATGTTTATACTTTTTTCTATGCCAACAATTTTATCAGTGGAATATCTAAATATGAGCTAAACATTAAACATATATGGATGTTTATAAACAACCTAAGAGGTTTAGTTCAAAAAACATTGTTTAGTTAAGTGCCTGTTAGTAGATTGTTTCTTTCGCTAAAAGGTTATAGCAGTCAAAACCAAAATGCAAGTACAAGTCTATATTGAATAGAAGCATTATGCAATACAACATTTTTTTTGGAGACGGACGCGGAACATATCTAGATATTCTCTGTATTCCCACATTAAACATCAGACCTCATAGAGCCAATGCGGGAGTGTACTGATACATATTGAGTAAACAATACAACTTATAACTGTTATAATAATAGCTATGACTAGAAGCATTCTTCTAATACATGTGTATCACAAAAATGCTTCTTTTCAGAACTGAAATGCACTCATAAATTTCTTTATATATAGGGAAATATTGTTAAATGCACATGATTCCACTTATTTTTATATTGGATAAGCTGGTAAGATCAGCTCTACTAATCAAAGTGACTTAATGGGCAAATTTGTTATTATTCTGTACATGTTAAATCATTTTCCTATTTATTTTTTTTAACATACAACTTTTTGATAGGGGACAAACTTTGGTTTGTGTTTTAATGATTTGCCTGGTAAAAGAAGATATAGAGACTAATATAAAAAATTATTACCCTTCCCAGGATGCCTACGTTGTTATCAGCTCTATAGAAAATAGAGTCTTCTGTACACACTCCCAGAGTTCTGTTGCCAAGTACGGTAGCAGTGAATATTGGGCCCTAGTACAGGAAACGATTTTGGACCCCAATATGTGATACTCAATGATTAATAATAATCGGCTAGATTACGAGTTTTACGTTATGAGCGGCTCGGTGCTAACTTGCAAGTTATTTCCACAGCTCACCTCCCTATAGCGCTGCTATTACAGGTTTGCAAAAACCCGGCGTTAGCAGGCAATATGGCAGCGTTGAGCTCCATTGAGCTCCATAGCGCACCCAAATACCAGCGCTGCTTTGAGCTGGTTTTACGTGCTCATGCACGAGTTCCCCATAGACATCAATGGGGAGAGCCGGCTAAAAAAAAGCCTAACACCTGCAATAAAGGAGCGTAAAGCTCCGTAATACAGCCCCATTGATTCCTATGGGCAAAGAAAAGTTATGTTTACACCTAACACCCTAACAAAAAAACCAAAGTCTAAACATCCCTAATCTGCTGCCCTCGACATCGCCAACACCTACATTATACTTATTAATCCCTAATCTGCTGCCCCCGACACCGCCGCCACCGACATTACAGTTATTAACCCCTTATCCGCCACCCCGACAATGCCGCCACCTACCTACACTTATTAACCCCTAATCTGCCTCCCCCAACATCGCCGCCACTATACTAAAGTTATTAACCCCTAAACCTAACCCTAAATCTAACCCTAATGTAACCCTAACCCTAACACCACTAACTTTAACATAAATAAAATAAATCTAAATAAAAATTACAATTAATACCTAAATAATTCCTATTTAAAACTAAATACTTACCTGTAAAATAAACCCTAAGCTAGCTACAATATAACTAATAGTTACATTGTAGCTATTTTAGGTTTTATTTTTATTTCACAGCTAAGTTTGTATTTATTTTAACTAGGTAGACTAGTTAGTAAATAGTTATTAACTATTTACTAACTACCTAGTTAAAATAAATACAAATTTACCTGTATAATAAAACCTAACCTGTCTTACACTAACACCTAACATTACACTACAATTAAATCAATTACATTAATTAAATACAATTAACTAAATTACAAAAAATAATAAACACTAAATTACACAAAATAAAAAAGAAATTATCAAATATTTAAACTAATTACACCTAATCTAATAGCCCTATCAAAATAAAAAAGCCCCCAAAATAAAAAACAACTAGCCTAAACTAAACTGCCAATAGCCCTTAAAAGGACCTTTTGTGGGGCATTGTCCCAAAGAAGTCAGCTCTTTTACCTGTAAAAAAAAAATACAAACAACCCCCTAACAATTAAACCCACCACCCACACAAGCATACCCCCCAAATAAAATCCTATCTAAAAAAAACTAAGCTCCCCATTGCCCTGAAAAGGGCATTTGGATGGGCATTGCCCTTAAAAGGGCATTTAGCTCTTTTTCAGCCCAAATCCTAAGCTAAAAATAAAACCCACCCAATAAACCCTTAAAAAAACCTAACACTAACCCCCGAAGATCCACTTACAGTTTTTGAAGACCGGACATCCATCCTCAACGAAGCCGGGAGAAGTCTTCATCCAAGCAGCAAGAAGTTGTCCTCCAGGACGGCATCTTCTATATTCATCCTTCTGACGCGGAAAGGCTCTATCTTCAAGACATCTGGCGCGGAGCATCCTCTTCTTTCGACGGCTTCTGAAGAATGAAGGTTCCTTTAATTGACGTTATCCATGATGACGTCCCTTGAATTCCGATTGGCTGATAGAATTTTATCAGCCAATCGGCATTAAAGTTGAAAAAATCCTATTGGCTGATGCAATCAGCCAATAGGATTGAGCTTGCATTCTTTTGGCTGTTCCAATCATCCAATAGAATGCAAGCTCAATCCTATTAGCTGATTGAATTCTATCAGCCAATTGGAATTCAAGGGACGCCAATTTGGATGACGTCCCTTAAAGGAACCTTCATTCTTCAGTAGCCGTCAAAAGAAGAGGATGCTCCACGCCGTATATCTTGAAGATGGACCCGCACCGCGTCGGGAGGATGAAGATAGAAGATGCCGCCTGGATGAAGACTTCTGCCCGCCTGGAGGACCACTTCTTGCCGCTTGGATGAAGACTTCTCCTGGCATTCGTTGAACACTTCTTGCCGCTTGGCTGAAGACTTCTCCAGGCTTTGTTGAGGATGGATGTCCGGTCTTCAAAAACTGTAAGTGGATCTTCGGGGTTAGTGTTAGGTTTTTTTAAGGGTTTATTGGGTGGGTTTTATTTTTAGCTTAGGGTTTGGGCTGAAAAAGAGCTAAATGCCCTTTTAAGGGCAATGCCCATCCAAATGCCTGGGTAGTGGGTTTTACGGTTGGGGGGTTGTTTGTATTTTTTTTTTTTTTTACAGGTAAAAGAGCTGATTTCTTTGGGGCAATGCCCCGCAAAAGGCCCTTTTAAGGGCTTTTGGCAGTTAAGTTTAGGCTAGAGTTTTTTTTATTTTGGGGGGGCTTTTTTATTTTGATAGGGCTATTAGATTAGGTGTAAGAAGTTTAAATATTTGATAATTTATTTTTTATTTTGTGTAATTTAGTGCTTTTTTTGTAATTTAGTTAATTGTATTTAATTAATGTAATTGATTTAATTGCAGTGTAATATAGGTGTTAGTGTAAGACAGGTAAGTATTTATTTTACAGCTAAATTTGTATTTATTTTAACTAGGTAGAAAGTAAATAGTTAATAACTATTTAGTAACTAGTCTTCCTAGTTAAAATAAATACAAACTTACCTGTGAAATAAAACATAAGCTACATACAATATAACTATTATATTGTAGCTAGCTTAGGTTTTATTCTACAGGTAAGTATTTAATTTTACATAGGAATTATTTAGGTATTAATTGTAATTTTTATTTGGAATAATTTAAATTATGTTAAAGTTAGTGGTGTTAGGGTTAGGGTTAGGGTTAGATTTAGGGTTAGGTTTAGGGGTTAATAACTTTAGTATAGTGGCGGCGATTTTGGGGGCAGCAGATTAGGGGTTAATAACAGTAATGTAGGTTGCGGCGATGTTAGGAACAGCAGATTAGAGGTTAATAAGTGTATGCAGGTGGCAACGACATTGGGGGCAGCAGATTAAGGGTTAATACAGTAATGTATGTTGCGGTGATGTTAGGGACAGCAGATTAGGGGTTAATAATAATTAACTACTGTTTGCGATACGGGAGTACGGCGGTTTAGGGGTAAATATGTTTATTATAGTGGTGGCGATGTCCGGAGCGGCAGATTAGGGGTTAATAATTTGATTTTAGTGTTTGCGATGCGGGAGGGCCTCGGTTTAGGGGTTAATAGGTAGTTTATGGGTGTTAGTGTACTTTTTAGCACTTTAGTTATGAGTTTTATGTTACGGCTTTGTAACATAAATGCCATAACTACTGACTTTCAGTTTACGGTACGGATCTTGTCGTTATGGGCTGTACCGCTCACTTTTTGGCTGGACAGGCAAACTCGTAATACTGGCGCTGTGGAAGTCCCATTGAAAAAAGACTTTTTGAAAGCTGCGGTAGTTACGTTGCGTTACGGCCAAAAAAGTGTGCGGTACAGATATACCTGCAAGACTCGTAATACCAGCGGTAGTGAAAAAGCAGCGTTATGAAGCTTTTTCACTTATAACGCAAAACTCGTAATCTAGCTGTCTGGGTTTTTTCCCTGTTTTGTTTGCCATGTGCTGCTGGCAGCCATTTTACTCACCTCTCTTGCTGACTCTGGTGCATACTGTGTGATGCTGCTCATTTCCTGCACTTCTTTTTATGGCCAGACTGGTATACATCATCCGTGTGAGACAGGATACAGTCTCAGAATTGTGATGTCATCACTTATTATTTAAAGGGCCTCTGTTCAGTATGCTTTGCCCTTGCGTTGTCTCCGACCTGTTTGTGAGAGCTCCTGTGTATTACCTGGCTGTCTGACGTCCCTCCTGGTTCCTGATCCCTGGCTTGTTCCTGACTCTGCTGTTCTCCTTGTTCCTGATTCCGGCTCGTCTGACTACTCGCTTTGGCTCCTGACTCGGCTCGTCTGATTACCAGCTCTGGTTTTGATTCCTGGCTTGTTATTTGACTTGTGGACTTTTTATTATTTTTTTGCTATTAATAAAGGTGTGATTATTTTTGCACTTCTCATCTCAGTCTGATTCCTGGCACCCTGACATTACGCAAGGGCCATGAATCCTGATGGTGCAAATAATCCACCTTTACCTGCCATAATTTCCAGTATGGATGAACAGGATCACCGCTTGGATCAATTTGCACTAGCCCAACAAACCCTGCGGACTAGCACTGCACATTTGGACCAAAGTGTCCCGTAAGTTATGGCTGCTCCTGTTTCCGCTTGCTATTGAGGCCATTGATGGCAGGCCCCTTCAGCCCGCACTCGTTACTCATGAAACTGCTCCGTTATCTATGGCTGTTGAGGCTCTCCATTTTAAAACCCTCCAGTTCAAAGTAATAAACTCTCTGCATTTTCCGGTTGTTCTGGGTTATCCCTGGCTCCAAAAGTACAATCCCAGTCTCGACTGGCGCAGGTCCGAAATTTTGTTGTGGTCTCCGCAATGTATTTTCACTTGTCTTCAGAAACCAGTTAAAGTCTTGTGCACTTCTTCGGTATCTCAATTGCCAGAGGAATACCGAGAGTTCCTAGACGTTTTTGACAAGGTGCGTGCCGGTACGTTGCCTCCTCACCGGTCTTACGATTGTGCCATAGACCTGCAACCTGGAGCCATACCTCCTCGGGGCTGGGTTTACCCTCTGTCTGTTGCAGAGAATTGTACTATGGAGGAGTATGTTGCCGATGCTCTGTCATGGGGGATCATCCGCAAATCATGCTCTCCTGCAGGGGCTGGCTTCTTCTTTGTGAAGAAAAAGGCAAGTTAAGACCATGCATCGATTATAGGGGTCTTAATCGTCTTACCATTAAGAATGCTTACCCTATTCCGCTCATTACGGAACTCTTTGACCGCCTCAAGGGATCTACGGGCTTTACTAAACTTGATTTGAGAGGAGCGTACAATCTCGTTAGGATCAAGGAGGGCCACGAATGGAAAACCGCATTTAACACCAGGAGCGGGCATTATGAGTATCTTGTAATGCCCTTTGGCCTATGTAATGCTCCTGCTGTTTTCCAGGAACTTATTAATGATGTCCTACGAGATATGTTGCAACAGTGTGTTGTGGTGTACCTAGACGACATCCTCATACACTCACCCACACTTGAGGCTCATCGTTCTGATGTTACACAGGTTCTTCAGAGACTACGTGAGAACGGCCTGTTTTGTAAACTCGAGAAATGTGAGTTCCATCAGTCTCATGTAACCTTCCTAGGTTATGTTATCTCCATTGCAGGGTTCCCCATGGATCTTGACAAGTTATCTGCAGTTCTGCAGTGGCCTCGCCCAGTTGGTCTTCGGTCTATTCAACGTTTTTTGAGGTTCGCCAATTACTATAGAAAGTTTATTAAAAACTTTTCTTCCTTGGTCAAACCTATCACAGACATGAGACGTAAAGAGAATGATCCACTCCATTGGTCACCTACTGCCATTAGGGCCTTTGATAGTCTTAAGACTGCCTTTGCTGCCGCTCCAGTTCTGGCTCATCCTAACCCTGTCCTGTCTTTTGTTCTTGAGGTTGATGTCTCTTGCTGACTCTGGTGCATACTGTGTGATGCTGCTCATTTCCTGCACTTCCTTTTATGACCAGACTGGTATACATCATCCGTGTGAAACAGGATGCAGTCTCAGAATTGTGATGTCATCACTTATTATTTAAAGGGCCTCTGTTCAGTATGCTTTGCCCTTGCGTTGTCTCAGACCTGTTTGTGAGAGCTCCTGTGAATTACCTGGCTGTCTGGCGTCCCTCCTGGTTCCTGATCCCTGGCTTGTTCCTGACTCTGCTGTTCTCCTTGTTCCTGATTCCGGCTTGTCTGACTACTTGCTTTGGCTCCTGACTCAGCTCATCTGACCACAAGCTCTGGTTTTGATTCCTGGCTTGTTATTTGACTTGTGGACTTTTTATTATTTTTTGCTATTAATAAAGGTGTGATTATTTTTGCACTTCTCGTCTCAGTCTGATTCCTGGCACCCTGACACTAGCCGAATATTAATAATAATAATGATACTGGAAATACTGATTTTAATATAAAATATAGATAAGAATATTTATTAATTCACCAAATACAGGGATAAAATGTTGCCAGCTATATGCGCAAGTGAGTATCCTAGCTCAGATGCATGGCACTTGCAGTCCACTTTATGGCAGCTGCATGACTAAGGGCCCAGGGTCTGTAAAGCTCTTTGCTCAGGTGAGATTATATAAAAAGATCTCTCAGTGGTACAAGGTCTTTCACAGAATTCAGGAAAGGAATTTACATTTACACTGCATATCTTGCTAAAGGACTTACCCTACATTTCTACATTAGCCTATAATGATCCATTAAATTAGCAGTGTAAAATTTGTATTACTATTTGTGTAATAAAGGTTTACATTAGGTCTTAAAAAGCGTAATTTTTTTCAGCTGTATTTTTTTTTACAGTTACTCACAGCACATAATTCCCCACCTGTAATATGAGCACAATAAAAAGCTTAATTTTTTTCAGCTGTATTTTTTTTTACAGTTTATCACAGCACATAATTCACCACCTGTAATATGAGCACAATAAGCACACTAATAGCGCTCCCTCGGCTGTCCATGGTATGTTAAAAAAACGTTTTGGCTGTGTAAAAAATACTCTGATTAAACATTTTAACCATTAACCTGTAATACCATATTCTGAGTTATTTAAAGTGCAAGAATGAGAACAAGATAAAGCACCCTGCGCTATTAATAGAGCTACACTTGTAATCCAACCCATGAGGCTGAATTATCAAGCCATCAACTATGCTGCATTTGACGGCACCAATATGCTCGACTAACATCGCGGCCGCAGACCTGAATACGCTCTCCTTATTTATAAAAAAAGCTGTCAAAAAGCCGCACACCAAGTACGGGGCGATAAGCAGCGGACTGTTGTTAACTAACAGTCATCGATCTCGCTGCGTTTCGGCTTTTTCCCAACTTTATTTATACCCTATCACTAAACACCACCACTAAAATGTTTAACCCCCATCCCGCTGCTCCCGGAGCCCACCACAACTCTAATAAAGTTATTAACCCCTATCCCTCCACTCCCGGAGCCCACCGCAACTCTAATAAAGTTATTAACCCCTATCCCTCCACTCCCGGAGCCCACCACAACTCTAATAAAGTTATTAACCCCTATCCCTCCACTCCTGGAGTCCACCGCAACTCTAAAAAAGTTATTAACCCCTATCCCGCCGCTCCCGGACCCCGCCGCAACTAAATAAATGTATTAATCCCTAAAACCTTGGCCTCCCACATCACTACCACTAACTAAACCTATTAATCCCTAAACCGCCAGCCCCCCACATCGCCATAAACTAAATTAAGCTATTAACCCCTAAACCTAACAACCCGCTAACTTTACATTAAATATTAACTCATCCTAAACTTTTAATAAATTTAAACTTACGTGTAGAATTAAATTAAACTATATTAAACTTCTAATTAAACTACCCTAACTATTATCCTACAATTACATTAGACTATATTAAACTATTAATTAACCTACCCTAACTATTATACTAAAATTACATTAAACTAACAATTAAATTAACTATATTACATATTTAAAAACCTAACCCTCCTCAAGTTATTTAAATCTACTATAAAGAATTACTAAGTTACAAAAAATAACAACTAAGTTACAAAAAAATAACAGCTAAGTTACACAAAATAAAAAACACTAAGGCCTAGATTTAGAGTTCGGCGGTAGCCGTCAAAACCAGCGTTAGAGGCTCCTAACGCTGGTTTTGGCCGCCCGCTGGTATTTGGAGTCAGTGATTAAAGGGTCTAACGCTCACTTTACAGCCGCGACTTTTCCATACCGCAGATCCCCCTACGCCATTTGCGTATCCTATCTTTTCAATGGGATCTTTCTAACGCTGGTATTTAGAGTCGTTTCTGCAGTGAGCGTTAGAGCTCTAACGACAAGATTCCAGCCGCCTGAAAATAGCAGGAGTTAAGAGCTTTCTGGCTAACGCCGGTTTATAAAGCTCTTAACTACTGTACCCTAAAGTACACTAACACCCATAAACTACCTATGTACCCCTAAACCGAGGTCCCCCCACATCGCCGCCACTCGATTAAAATTTTTAACCCCTAATCTGCCGACCGCCACCTACGTTATACTTATGTACCCCTAATCTGCTGCCCCTAACACCGCCGACCCCTGTATTATATCTATTAACCCCTAACTTGCCCCCCACAACGTCGCCGCAAGCTACTTAAAATAATTAACCCCTAATCTTCCGACCGCAAATCGCCGCCACCTACGTTATCCCTATGTACCCCTAATCTGCTACCCCTAACATCGCCGACCCCTATGTTATATTTATTAACCCCTAATCTGCCCCCCTCAACGTCGCCGACACCTACCTACACTTATTAACCCCTAATCTGCCGAGCGGACCTGAGCGCTACTATAATAAAGTTATTAACCCCTAATCCGCCTCACTAACCCTATCATAAATAGTATTAACCCCTAATCTGCCCTCCCTAACATCGCCGACACCTACCTTCAATTATTAACCCCTAATCTGCCGACCGGAGCTCACCGCTATTCTAATAAATGTATTAACCCCTAAAGCTAAGTCTAACCCTAACACTAACACCCCCCTAAGTTAAATATAATTTTTATCTAACGAAATAAATTAACTCTTATTAAATAAATAATTCCTATTTAAAGCTAAATACTTACCTGTAAAATACATCCTAATATAGCTACAATATAAATTATAATTATATTATAGCTATTTTAGGATTAATATTTATTTTACAGGCAACTTTGTAATTATTTTAACCAGGTACAATAGCTATTAAATAGTTAAGAACTATTTAATAGTTACCTAGTTAAAATAATAACAAATTTACCTGTAAAATAAATCCTAACCTAAGATATAATTAAACCTAACCCTACCCTATCAATAAAATAATTAAATAAACTACCTACAATTACCTACAATTAACCTAACACTACACTATCAATAAATTAATTAAACACAATTGCTACAAATAAATACAATTAAATAAACTATCTAAAGTACAAAAAATAAAAAAGAACTAAGTTACAGAAAATAATAAAATATTTACAAACATAAGAAAAATATTACAACAATTTTAAACTAATTACACCTACTCTAAGCCCCCTAATAAAATAACAAAGCCCCCCAAAATAAAAAATTCCCTACCCTATTCTAAAATACAAATATTACAAGCTCTTTTACCTTACCAGCCCTGAACAGGGCCCTTTGCGGGGCATGCCCCAAGAATTTCAGCTCTTTTGCCTGTAAAAAAAAACATACAATACCCCCCCCCCAACATTACAACCCACCACCCACATACCCCTAATCTAACCCAAACCCCCCTTAAATAAACCTAACACTACCCCCCTGATGATCTTCCTACCTTGTCTTCACCATGCCAGGTTCACCGATCCGTCCTGGCTCCAAGATCTTCATCCAACCCAAGCGGGGGCTAGACATCCACTGAAGAAGTCCAGAAGAGGGTCCAAAGTCTTCCTCCTATCCGGCAAGAAGAGGACATCCGGACCGGCAAACATCTTCTCCAAGCGGCATCTTCTATCTTCTTCCATCCGATGACGACCGGCTCCATCTTGAAGACCTCCAGCGCGGATCCATCCTCTTCTTCCGACGACTAGACGACGAATGACGGTTCCTTTAAGGGACGTCATCCAAGATGGCGTCCCTCGAATTCCGATTGGCTGATAGGATTCTATCAGCCAATCGGAATTAAGGTAGGAATTTTCTGATTGGCTGATGGAATCAGCCAATCAGAATATAGTTCAATCCGATTGGCTGATCCAATCAGCCAATCAGATTGAGCTCGCATTCTATTGGCTGATTGGAACAGCCAATAGAATGCGAGCTCAATCTGATTGGCTGATTGGATCAGCCAATCGGATTGAACTATATTCTGATTGGCTGATTCCATCAGCCAATCAGAAAATTCCTACCTTAATTCCGATTGGCTGATAGAATCCTATCAGCCAATCGGAATTCGAGGGACGCCATCTTGGATGACGTCCCTTAAAGGAACCGTCATTCGTCGTCTAGTCGTCGGAAGAAGAGGATGGATCCGCGCTGGAGGTCTTCAAGATGGAGCCGGTCGTCATCGGATGGAAGAAGATAGAAGATGCCGCTTGGAGAAGATGTTTGCCGGTCCGGATGTCCTCTTCTTGCCGGATAGGAGGAAGACTTTGGACCCTCTTCTGGACTTCTTCAGTGGATGTCTAGCCCCCGCTTGGGTTGGATGAAGATCTTGGAGCCAGGACGGATCGGTGAACCTGGCATGGTGAAGACAAGGTAGGAAGATCATCAGGGGGGTAGTGTTAGGTTTATTTAAGGGGGGTTTGGGTTAGATTAGGGGTATGTGGGTGGTGGGTTGTAATGTTGGGGGGGGGGGTATTGTATGTTTTTTTTTACAGGCAAAAGAGCTGAAATTCTTGGGGCATGCCCCGCAAAGGGCCCTGTTCAGGGCTGGTAAGGTAAAAGAGCTTGTAATATTTGTATTTTAGAATAGGGTAGGGAATTTTTTATTTTGGGGGGCTTTGTTATTTTATTAGGGGGCTTAGAGTAGGTGTAATTAGTTTAAAATTGTTGTAATATTTTTCTTATGTTTGTAAATATTTTATTATTTTCTGTAACTTAGTTCTTTTTTATTTTTTGTACTTTAGATAGTTTATTTAATTGTATTTATTTGTAGCAATTGTGTTTAATTAATTTATTGATAGTGTAGTGTTAGGTTAATTGTAGGTAATTGTAGGTAGTTTATTTAATTATTTTATTGATAGGGTAGTGTTAGGTTTAATTATATCTTAGGTTAGGATTTATTTTACAGGTAAATTTGTTATTATTTTAACTAGGTAACTATTAAATAGTTCTTAACTATTTAATAGCTATTGTACCTGGTTAAAATAATTACAAAGTTGCCTGTAAAATAAATATTAATCCTAAAATAGCTATAATATAATTATAATTTATATTGTAGCTATATTAGGATGTATTTTACAGGTAAGTATTTAGCTTTAAATAGGAATTATTTATTTAATAAGAGTTAATTTATTTCGTTAGATAAAAATTATATTTAACTTAGGGGGGTGTTAGTGTTAGGGTTAGACTTAGCTTTAGGGGTTAATACATTTATTAGAATAGCGGTGAGCTCCGGTCGGCAGATTAGGGGTTAATAATTGAAGGTAGGTGTCGGCGATGTTAGGGAGGGCAGATTAGGGGTTAATACTATTTATGATAGGGTTAGTGAGGCGGATTAGGGGTTAATAACTTTATTATAGTAGCGCTCAGGTCCGCTCGGCAGATTAGGGGTTAATAAGTGTAGGCAGGTGTCGGCGACGTTGTGGGGGGCAGATTAGGGGTTAATAAATATAACATAGGGGTCGGCGATGTTAGGGGCAACAGATTAGGGGTACATAGGGATAACGTAGGTGGCGGCGGTTTACGGAGCGGCAGATTAGGGGTTAAAAGTGTAATGCAGGGGTCAGCGATAGCGGGGGCGGCAGATTAGGGGTTAATAAGTGTAAGGTTAGGGGTGTTTAGACTCGGGGTACATGTTAGAGTGTTAGGTGCAGACGTAGGAAGTGTTTCCCCATAGGAAACAATGGGGCTGCGTTAAGAGCTGAACGCTGCTTTTTTGCAGGTGTTAGGTTTTTTTCAGCTCAAACTGCCCCATTGTTTCCTATGGGAGAATCGTGCACGAGCACGTTTTTGATGCCGGCCGCGTCCGTAAGCAACTCTGGTATCGAGAGTTGCATTTGCGGTAAATATGCTCTACGCTCCTTTTTTGGAGCCTAACGCAGCATTTGTTTGAACTCTCGATACCAGAGTTAAATTTATGGTGCGGCCAGAAAAAAACCCGCGGAGCGTTAACAGCCCTTTTACCGCCGAACTCCAAATCTAGGCCTAAGTTACACAAAATAAAAAAATTTTTATCAAATATTTAAACTAATTGCACCTAATCTAATAGCCCTATCAAAATAAAAAAGCCCCCCAAAATAAAAAACCCTAGCCTACAATAAACTACCAATGGCCCTTAGAAGGGCTTTTTGCGCGGCATTGCCCCAAAGAAATCAGCTCTTTTACCTGTGAAATAAAATACAACCCCCCCAACAGTAAAACCCACCACCCACACAATCAAGACCCCCAAATAAAAACCTTTCTAAAAACCTAAGCTCCCCATTGCCCTGAAAAGGGCATTTGTATGGGCATTGCCCTTAAAGGGGCATTTAGCTATTTTTCAGCCCAAAGTCCCTAACCTAACCTGAAATTAAAACCCACCCAATAAACCCCTAAACAAACCTAACACTAACCCCCGAAGATCCACTTACAGTTTTCAAAGACCGGACATCCATCCTCATCCAAGCGACAGAAGTCCTCAGCCAAGCCGCCAGAAGTTTTCATCCATGCGGGCCGAAGTCTTCATCCAAGCAGGCCAAAGTCTTCATCCAGATGGCATATTCTATCTTCCTCCATCCAGAACGGAGCGGCTCCAACTTCAAGACATCCGGCGCGGAGTATCTTCTTCTTCCGACGTCTGTTGCAGAATGAAGTTTCCCTTTAAATTACGTCATCCAAGATGGCGTCCCTTACATTCTGATTGGCTGATAGAATTCTATCAGCCAATAGGAATTAAGGTGGAAAAAAATCCTATTGACTGTTGCAATCAGCCAATAGGATTGAGCTTGCATTCTATTGGCTATTCCAATCAACCAATAGAATGCAAGCTCAATCCTATTGGCTGATTGGATCAGCTAATAAGATGATTGCTCAATCCTATTGGCTGATTGCAACATCCAATAGGATTTTTCCACCTTAATTCCTATTGGCTGATAGAATTCTATCAGTCAATCGGAATGTAAGGGATGCCATCTTGGATGACTCATTTAAAGGGAAACTTCATTCTGCAAGTGGATCTTCGGGGGTTAGTGTTAGTTTTTTTAAGGTTTTATTGGGTGAGTTTTAATTTTAGGTTTGGGACTTTGGGCTGAAAAAGAGCTAAATGCCCTTTTAAGGGCAATGCACATACAAATGCCATTTTCAGGGCAATGGGGAGCTTAGGTTTTTATTTGGGGGGTTTGGTTGTGTGGGTGGTGGGTTTTAATGTTGGGGGTGTTTGTATTTTATTTTACAGATAAAAGAGCTGATTTCTTTGGGGCAATGCCCCGCAAAAGGCCCTTTTAAGGGCCATTGGTAGTTTATTGTAAGCTAGGGTTTTTTTTATTTGGGGGGGGCTTTTTTATTTTGATAGGGCTATTAGATTAGGTGTAATTAGTTTAAATATTTGATCATTTATTTTTTATTTTGTGTAACTTAGTGTTTTATATTTTGTGTAACTTAGTTGTTATTTTTTTGTAACTTAGTTGTTATTTTTTTGTAACTTAGTAATTCTTTATAGTAGATTTAAATAACTTGAGTAGGGTTAGGTTTTTAAATATAATATAGTTAATTTAATTGTTAGTTTAATGTAATTTTAGTATAATAGTTAGGGTAGGTTAATAAATAGTTTAATATAGTTTAATGTAATTGTAGGATAATAGTTAGGGTAGGTTAATAAGTAGTTTAATATAGTTTAATTTAATTCTACAGGTAAGTTTACATTTATTATAAGATAGGGATGAGTTAATATTTAATGTAAAGTTAGTGGGTTGTTAGGTTTAGGGGTTAAAAGCTTAATTTAGTTTATGGTTATGTGGGGGGCTGGCGGTATAGGGGTTAATAGGTTTAGTAAGTGGTAGTGATGTGGGAGGCCAGGGGTTAATACATTTATTTTGTTGCGGAGGGGTCCAGGAGCGGGGGATAGGGGTTAATAACTTTATTAGAGTTGCGGTGGGCTCCGGGAGCGGAGGGATAGGGGTTAATACATTTATTTAGTTGCAGTGGGCTCCGGGAGCAGTGGGATAGAGGTTATGACATTTATTTAGTTGCAGCGGTGTCGGGGAGTGGCGGGATAGGGGTTAATAACTTTATTCAGTTGCGGTGGGGTCTGGGAGCAGCGGGATAGGGATTAATAACATTATGTAAGTGGCGGCGATGTCGGGGCAACAGATTAGGGGTGTTTAGACTCGGGGCTTCTGTTAGTGTGTTAGGTGTAAACGTGACTGGTTTTCTACCTTAGAAATCAATGGGATATCTGGCTGCATCGAACATAAGCTTTTGCTGCTTTCAGACTTCCATTGATTCCTATGAAATCCGTGGCCTCCAGGGTGGCGGACTGAAAACCAGGTACGCTGGGCCGGAATAGCGATGAGCGTGCCTGTTAGAAGTTTGATAACTTGCAAAAGTTGTCAGATAGTGCCGAATTTGTATTCGGAACATCTGTAATGACGTAAGCATCGATTTGTGTCGGATTGAGACCGGCGGATCGTATGTTACATTACAAATTTCAACTTTTGCCGGTCTGTAGGCTTTAATAAATGGGTCGAATCAGGCTTGATAAATATCCCTCTTTGTATGGTAAAATAGAAGCAAATGGAAATTAAATTACACACAAAACACCTCAATTTTAGTTGTATTTTCTTTGAAAAAAAAAAAAGTGCTGAGTGCTCTCTGTCATATTCGATCTGCCCTATGAGTTTCTCAATTCCAGAGAACTGCATTACTTTTTATATAAGCAAGCTTGTCACTCACTGTGACTTCCAGGTTCAGCCAACTTTTTTAAAGAATTGAGTAAAATGTCCCCAATGCGATGTTCACCGACATATTTCAATGGATTTTAGAGAATTTTGCGGCCCTAAGTAAGATACTAGATCAGATACATGGCCCCTGCAGTACAATTTATGCCAGGTGCCCCTGTGGTTCACACTATGTCAGCAAGAACATTACAAAAGCCTAAATTTAGATGCACAAATCCTGTAAACCCAATTATGCTACCTATATGTCATGGTGAGACCTCTGAACAAATGGTTTGAGTTTGAAGGCTACGTCCAGTTTACTCCCCAATACGATTTCAGATATTTAGAAAAGGTACAAAAACATAATCCCCCAAAAAACAATACATACTGATTCACTCTGGGAAAGAGCCAGCCCTGATCATAACACACAAAACACAGTTTTATGTGTTTTATTATGATGCAGTATAAGTGGAAAGAGTAGAAAAATGTAATTCAGCTGATGATTGTACAATATTTTTATCTACATGTTCAAGAACAAACAAACATTAGGAAGAACCAAGTAATTACTGAATTTATTGCCTGCTACATTATTCAGATAAGCCTCAGTCAATATTATACTGTATAATATAGGAAGCTATAATTCCTAAAATGTTAATTAAACTAAAAGAGGAAGAAAATACCAGTATATATTTACGACTCTATAGAGATGAAAGGAGTCTTTTCTAATGGCTGTTGTCTCAAGTATGGATAATTTATTTCAGTAATATTTGGAATTGAAAAAAATACAATAATCAAATAGCAACCTAGAAATGCATTAAATAGAAGAGAGGATTAGACCTTGGTGATAAATTGAGTTGACAATTAGAGAAACAGCCTTGGCTGAAGATAACTGGGTAGAAAATCAAATTTACATCCAATATTGCCATTCAGGTACAGCCGAAAGTTATTTTTTTTTCTTTTAGAATTTTAGATTATTTTTTTTCTAGGGCCAATATGCACAAACATTAATTATTTAGATAGTGAATTTTATAAATGTTTAATGCCTTTTCTGTGTTATCTGTAATAAACAGTGAAAATCAGCTTCAGATCAACAATGAACTATCGATCCTGAGCTGAACATGGCAGGCAAAAATTGGCAACTATGCACATATTCAGTTGTAGTGCATTGCCAGCCCAGAGCAGATTTTAACTATGCATTTAATCCCTTTGCAGTGGTTAAACACACTGCTCTACCACATTAAATTAGTTAATTATTTTATGTTTCTTCAATTTCATTGTCTCAATTTAATTCCCCTAGAAAGACTGCAGTATAGGGGGCATTTAAAGTATGCAAGTTTTGTTTTAAAATATTTTAACTAAAACTTTCCCTGTTCCTCAAGGCCGGATTGGATTACCAGGGCACCAAGGTATTTACCAGTGGGCCGCAGCAGCTGAGGTTGGTTAGATATATGTAGCCACCAATCAGCAAGCGCTACCAAGGGTGCTGAACCAAAAATGGACCAACTCCTATGCTTACATTCCTGTTTTTTTCAAATAAAGATAGCAAGAGAACTAAGAAAAAATTATAAAAGGAGTAAATTAGAAAGTTGCTCGAAATTGCATGCTCTATCTAAATCGTGAAAGAATAAATGTGGGTTTCATATCCCTTTAAGGGGGCGGTACTGTTGCTGAGCAAGGCAGCTTTATAATATCTCTTTTCTCCTATAAGCTATATGTATAAAGGTTACAGAGTATTTCCTTGTAAGTTTTATTTCCTAGACAAATTTCCTTTTCAAATTTTCCAGGGCTGCTTTTTGTTCCCAGTCAGGCCCTGCCATTATTGCAATTGGTGCTACACTTAAAGGCTGTAGCCACATTTATTTAATGAAAACAATCCTAAGTGTTAATTTCCTTAGGGCAGAGAAAGTATTTTATTTTTTATTTAGTGTATATAGGTGTACACATTTTATTAGATGTGATATGTTTGCTTTGCAATATCAGGAAGTATTTTAATTACTAATTATTTTAATATAATTTTATAGTAATGGATGATGCAACCAGGACATCTTGCTCAACCATTTATAAACATTCCTTTAAAGGGACATATGACACTTTAAAGGTACAAGACTTTTCTGTAGTGTTGCAATAAATACTCATATGAGTCAAGTACTAAAACGTTCTGAATACATTAACACCTTGTTTGGGATAAATTACAGGAAAAAGAGGCAAAATAATGAAAGTATATTGCAACATTTTTACTACACAAAGTTAAACACTTTATATTAAAATCTTAAAGTCTTAAAGGCTTTATGTTGCTTAAAAACATAAACATAATAATGCAGATTCAGAGAGACCCATGAGTTTTATTTTTAAGGACTGTGTTGGCAGATTTCCTGGACAGCTATTGGGAGCCATTAAGGAAGGGTAGGTGGGGATACTCAGTGACCCCTCCCCAAACCTGCTTGGTCGAACCAAAGTCCTAACGTATTTTCTCAACATTAGTGAATTTATTTCTTTGGCTACCATTAACAAACAAAACAGTTACTCCCCCCACCCTCCACTACAATTACAACCATTGGACTACAACATATACACACACAGCAGTGATTTGTTTCCCCTGTGGATTCAATTAGGTAGCACAAAGCAGTGATTTCTCCCCTGGTTTCTGCTAGTAACACACAAAACACAGATTTTACCCAAGACGTTTTGCCATCCTTGGATGATAATAACACAGAATTCTGATGTATCCTTTTTTATGCAATTAACCAACACAAACCAGTGATTTAACTGTAACTTCTTTTGTGCTAGGAATAGGGCAATCATTTTTAGCCACTTTGTGGCAGTAACACAGATAAGCAGCCTTTAAACCCCTAGGCACAAAAAACTTTTTGTTCCTGTGCTATGAAGAGCTTTGATTTATTTGTAGCCCCTTAGATCCAGTAAGACATAGGGTAGTAATTTTCTGCAGGCAGTGGTACTTGCTTGTTGTTCTCTGCACCCCTCTAGCAAACATAAAATCATAAACCATTACAAATCTAGCAGCTACCAGAAGCATGGACAAAAAGGGACATGGCATTCAAAATTAAAAAGATATTGTACTGTAAATTGTTTCCCCCTTTAATGTGTCTCCAGTGACTTATTATAACAACTGCAGAGTATTAAATGTACACTAAGCACAATCAGTATTAGACAGATAGTGCCAAAAGATAGGGGCGCCAATTCGTGCAGTATTGAACCAATGCAATATCAACAGTTTTTCCAGATGTATAATATTGCAAGATTATATAAATATATGTGCAGTCCAGAAACAAATGTGATGTTTAATGCTGGTCAAACAAGCGATGTATGCGCTGCGTCCTTCAGGCCGCTTTTCTCAAGTGTCAGACTATCCTCCACGAGAAAGCCTAAGAAAAATCAGAGAATGCAACTCATGGTGTAAAAACCTCCACGCAGAATCATCAAAGGCAGCATACGAAATTTACTCACATTGGCAGGGCACTTAAAAAGTGCAAGTTGAGCAGACTGGATCCTTAAAGAGTCATCCGGATAACTCGCCTCCCATTCCCAGAGCGTTGTGATTGTTTCTCCCAGCAGCCAGAGATAAAGTTCAAAGTGCAGTGCTTTAGTTATAAGCAAACTATATAAAAATAGCAAAGTAGCATAAAGTACAAAAGTGTTTATTTGGTAAAACACAATGGGGGCGAATTATCATGCTCCAATTTGCTCGCCAAAAGGCTCGCCGGAAACAGCAGTTATGAAGCAGCGGTCAAAAAGACCGCTGCTCCATAACTTGTCCGCTGCCTCGGAGGCTGCGGTCTTCAATCCGCCCGATCCTATACGATCGGCCTGATTGACACCTTCTGCTTCTTTGCCGCGAATCTGCAAGGGGCAGCATTGCACATGCAGTTCACCAGAACTGCTTGTTGAAGTGCAAGAGACAGGATACACTACATCGTATCATGTCTGTCCGCACTTTAATAAATCGGCCCCAATGTATCAAGCGTAGCAACGGCTTCATCTGGAAACGGGAGGCAAGTTAGCCAGATGACTCTTTTAAGGATTCAGTCTGGTCTGCCCAACTTGCACTTTTTAGGTGCCCTGCCAAATGTGAGTACATTTCTTACATAGCTCTGCCTGGATGCTTTTACACTATGAGGTGCCTTCTCTGATTTTTATTTTGAGTATTAAATGTATGGGAAATGGCTAATTTTACTTCATTTCTGTATCGGAAATAGCTGTTTTTGCTAATTGAAATCACAAGTAATTTAAATAAATTTAAATAAACTGAACTTGCATATCTCAGTATCTTATATTTCTCTTTATAAACAAAATGCTCAATATCTTATCTATTTCTGTATACACAATGCCAATACTTCTAGACATAAATTGAAAATGATCATGTTAGTTTACCACCACCACCACCCTTCCACTGTGAGGATGGTTACAGCTTCAGTCTCTTGTTTTCATAGCTTTTCTATATTGAATACAGCAGCCTTCATATTTTTCAATCTAAGGGGTGGTTTCAACAGGCAACAGTAGCTATATAAAATAACAAAATAAAGGTAAAGGAGCTATTTATAAACAATGCAATACATCCGAGCAGGTAAAAGGGGTTAAAGGGACAGTATACACCAATTTTCATATAACTGCATGTAATAGACACTACTATAAAGAATAAAAAAATATAAAACCTTTTAAAAACTTACTTCGAAGCTCTCAATTTAGCACTGTTGATGAAGCTAGGCTGGGACACCCAGTGAAAGGGGCTGGGAAAGCAGGATAGGCAGACATTGCCCCCCCCCCCTCCCCTGCATATAAAAAGACCCATTATACAAACAGAAGTAATCTGAAGTCTGTATCCATCAGTATACATCTATAACCTTGGGGCTTGGTTATGAGTCTGAAAATCAGCACAATGTTATTTAAAAATATTGTTACAAAAACACCCCACAGGTGGGCTATATAAATGGATCATCTACAACACATTTATGCAACGAAAAATCTAGTCCCTTTAAACACATAGATCTATGAAAGCAATAGCGCAATAAAAAAATGCTCTTACACATTAGAGAATTTTTATTTTGCATTTTTATGTCCCAGTAAGTGTCCAGTTAATATAAGTTTTACATGACAGCCAGTGTAAATAATGGACTATCCAGTTCAATACTATGGAAACCTGACAACCTTACCTGTAGACTTTATGGAATCTGGCTTAGTGTTACAGAATTTTATAAATCCTTGTGCAAACAATCGGCTAGATTACGAGTTTTGCGTTATGAGCAGCTCAGTGCTAACTTGCAAGTTATTTCCACCGCTCACCTCCCTATAGTGCTGCTATTACAGGTTTGCAAAAACCCAGCGTTAGCAGGCAATATGGCAGCGTTGAGCAAAATTGAGCTCCATACCGCACCCAAATACCAGCGCTGCTTTGATCCGGCTAAAAAAAAGCCTAACACCTGCAATAAAGGAGCGTAAAGCTCCGTAACGCAGCCCCATTGATTCCTATGGGGAAAGAAAAGTTATGTTTAACACCCTAACACCCTAACATAAACCATGAGTCTAAACACCCCTAATCTGCCGCCCCCGACATCGCAGACACCTACATTCTACTTATTAACCCCTAATCTGCCACCCCCAACACTGCCGACACCTACATTACACTTATTAACCCCTAATCTGCCGCCCCCAATGTCGCCACCACTATACTAAAGTTATTAACCCCTAAACCTAACCCTAAGGCCTCTAGTTATCAATGTCTGTCGTACCTGATCCGACAGTGCGGATCAGGTCCGACAGACATCGCTTAATACGGCCAGCAATACGCTCGCAGTATTCAGCATTGCACCAGCAGCTCACAAGAGCTGCTGGTGCAACGCCGCCCCCTGCAGACTCGCAGCCAATAGGCCGCCAGCAGGGGGGTGTCAATCAATCCGATCGTACTCGATCGGGTTGATTTCTGGCGATGTCTGTGCGCCTGCTCAGAGCAGGCGGACAGGTTATGGAGCAGCGGTCTTTGTGACCGCTGCTTCATAACTGCTGTCCATTCAGAGCTTGATACATATGCCCCTAAATCTAATCCTAACCCTAACGTAACCCTAAACCTAACACCACTAACTTTAACATAATTAAAATAAATCTAAATAAAAATTACAATTAATACCTAAATAATTCCTATTTAAAACTAAATACTTACCTATAAAATAAAACCGACGCTAGCTACAATATAACTAATAGTTACATTGTATCTATCTTAGGTTTTATTTTTAATTTCATAGCTAAGTTTGAATTTATTTTAACTAGGTTGATTAGTTAGTAAATAGTTATTAACTATTTAGTAACTACCTAGTTAAAATAAATACAAACTTACCTGTAAAATAAAACCTAACCTGACTAACACCTAACCTTACACTACAATTAAATCAATTACATTAATTAAATACAATTAACTAAATTACAAAAAATAAACACTAAATTACACAAAATAAAAAAGAAATGATCAAATACTTAAACCAATTACACCTAATCTAATAGCCCTATCAAAATATAAAAGCCCCCCAAAATAAAAAAACCCTAGCCTAAACTAAACTGCCAATAGCCCTTAAAAGGGCTAAAATAACTAAATTACAAAAAACCCCACTAAATTACACAAAATAAAAAAGAAATGATCAAATACTTAAACTAATTACACCTAATCTAATAGCCCTATAAAAATAAAAAAGCCCCCCAAAATAAAAAAAAACCTAGCCTAAACTAAACTGCCAATTGCCCTTAAAAGGGTCTTTAGCGGGCATTGCACCAAAGAAGTCAGCTCTACCTGTAAAAAAAAATACAAACAACCCCCCAACAGTAAAACCCACCACCCACACAACCATACCCCCCAAATAAATTCCTATCTAAAAAAACCTAAGCTCCCATTGCCCTGAAAAGGGCATTTGGATGGGCATTGCCCTTAAAAGAGTATTTAGCTCTTTTTCAGCCCAAACCCTAAGCTAAACCCCCCCCCACCCAATAAACTTTAAAAAAAAAACTAACACTAACCCCCGAAGATCCACTTACAGTTTTTGAAGACCGGACATCCATCCTCAACGAAGCCGGGATAAGTCTTCATCCAAGAGGCAAGAAGTGGTCCTCCAGACGGGCAGAAGTCTTCATCCAGACGGCATCTTCTATCTTCATCCTTCCGACACGGAGTGGCTCCATCTTCAAGAAATCCGGCGCGGAGCATCCTCTTCTTTCAATGGCTACTGAAGAATGAAGGTTCCTTTAAGGGACGTCATCCAAGATGATGTCCCTTGAATTCTGATTGGCTGATAGAATTCTATCAGTCAATCGGAATTAAAGTTGAAAAAATCCTATTGGATCAGCCAATAGGATTGAGCTTGCATTCTATTGGCTGTTCCGGCTGTTGATTTGCGCCAAAAAAAATTCACTTTGCGTTGTGCATCATACTTGGCACCAAATATTTTTTTGGTCATATTATCCCACTTCCTTTATGCTCTCTGCTCTCTTTATATTTTAGATGGCTATGCTGTTTGCTTTTCTGCTTATTTAGCATATGCATTTTTCCCCATTCCTGAAACTGCTATATGAGGAAATTGGATATTTTGTTTAAATGTTATTTTTTCTTTTACATTTTGCAAGATGTCTCAGTCTGATCCTGTCTCAGAAGCTACTGTAGGAACCATGCTGCCTGAACACAGTTCTACCAAAGCTAAGTGTATCTGTTGTATGCAAGCTGAGATTATATCTCCGGCTATATTATGTAACAGTTGTCATGATAAGCTTTTGCATGCCAATAATGTTTCTATTAGTACTAGTACAGCACCTGTTGTTCCCTCAACATCTAATGTACATGATATCCCTGTTATTATGAAAAATTATATTGCTGATGCAATACAGAAGGCTATGTCTGCTATTCCACCTTCTAATAAACGTAAAAGGTCTTTAAAAACATCTCATAAAACTGATGAAATTTGTGATGACTGACAACATACTAAAATATACTCCTCTGAAGAGGATCTCTCTAGTTCAGAAGATCCTACTTCAGACATTGAAATTGATAAATCTTCTTATCTTGTTAAGATTGAATATATTCAGACTTTGTTGAAAGAAGTATTGGTTACTTTGGGTATTGAGGAGTCTGATCCTCTTGATAACAAAACCAGTAAACGTTTAAATTCTGTTTTTAAACCTCCTGTGATTACTCCTGAGGTTTTTTCTGTTCCAGATGCAGTTTCTGATGTGATTGCTAAGGAATGGTCTAAGCCTGGTGCTTCTTTTAATCCTTCTTCTAGGTTTAAGAAGTTATATCCTTTACCAGTGGCTAATTTGGAGTTTTGGGAAAAAATCCCTAAGGTTGATGGGGCTATTTCTACTCTTGCCAAACATACTACTATTCCTATGGAATATAGTACTTCTTTTAAGGATCCTTAAGATAGGAAGATTGAATCTTATCTAAGGAAAGCTTATTTATTTACATTTTGGCTATATTCTCAGGCCTGCCATTTCTATGGCCGATGTTGCGGCTGCATCAATTTTTTGGTTGGATAGCTTAGCACATCAGGAAACAGATTCCGATTTGTCTAGCATTATTCGTTTGCTTCAACATGCTAATCATTTTATCTGTGATGCTATTTTTGATATCATCAAGATTGATGTTAAATCTATGTTGTTAGCTATTCTAGCTAGAAGAGCTTTATGGCTTAAACCATGGAATGCTGGCATGGTATCTAAATCTAGATTACTATCTCTATCTTTCCAGGGTAATAATTTATTTGGTTCTCAGTTGGATTCTACTATTTCCACTATCACTGGGTAGAAGGGAGTTTTTTGCCCCAAGATAAAAAGTCTAAGGGTAAGTCTAAAGCTTTGAATCAGTTTTGTTCCTTTCGTCAGAATAGAGAACAGAAAACCACTCCTTCCCCTAAGGACTCTGGTTCCAATTGGAAGCCATCTTCAGGTTGGAATGAATCCAAGCCTTATAAGAAGCCAAAGCCAGCTCCCAAAACTGCAAGAAGGTGCAGCCCTCAATCCAGTTCCACTGGTGGGGGGCAGATTGAAATTATTTCAAAACATTTGGGCAGATTTTGTTCAGAATCAGTGGATTCAGAGCATTGTCTCTCACGGGTATCGAATAGGTTTCAGAATAAGACCTCCTGTGAGAAGATTCTTTCTCTCTCATATTCCAACAAATCCTGTCAAAGCTCAGGCTTTTCTGAAGTGTGTTTCAGATCTGGAGCTTTCAGGGGTGATTATACCAGTTCCGCTTCAGGAACAGGGTCTGTGTTTTTATTCAAATCTATTAATTGTCCCAAAGAAAGAATATTCTTTCAGACCAGTTCTGGATCTGAAGTTTTAGAATTGTTTTGTAAGAATCCCAACTTTCAAGATGGTGACTATAAGGACTATTCTGCCTTTTGTTCAGCAATGTCATTACATGTCTGCAATAGACTTACAGGACGCTTATCTTCACATTCCGATTCATCCAGATCACTATTGGTTTCTGAGATTCTCTTCTAGACAAGCATTATTAATTTGTTGCTCTTTCATTTGGCCTAGCGACAGCTCCAAGAATTTTTTTGAAGGTTCTCAGTGCCCTTCTATCTGTAATCAGAGAGCAGGGTATTGCTGTGTTTCCTTATTTGGACGATATCTTGGTACTGGCTCAATCTTTTCATTTAGCAGAATCTCACACAAATCAACTAGTGTTTCTTCAAAGACATGGTTGGAGGATTAATTTACCAAAGAGTTTCTTGATTCCTCAGACAAGGGTCACCTTTTTAGGTTTCCAGATAGATTCAGTGTCCATGACTCTGTCTTTAACAGAGAAGAGACAAATGAAGTTGTTTCAGCCTGTCAAAACCTTCAGTCTCGATCATTCCTTCAGTGGCTATGTGCATGGAAGTTTTAGGTCTCATGACTGCATCGGACGCAATCCCCTTTGCTCGTTTTCATATGAGACCTCTGCAGCTTTGCATGCTTTATCAATGGTGCAGGGATTATACTCGGATATCACAATTGATATTCTTAAATCCCAGCATTCTACTCTCTCTGACTTGGTGGTTAGACCATCATTGAATTAATCAAGGGGCCTCTTTTGTTCGTCTTTTCTGGACTGTAGTCTCAGCAGATGCAATTCTTTCAGGTTGGGGAGCTGTCTGGGGGTCTCTGAATCCTCTAGAGGTGAGGTTACCAATCAATATCTTAGAACTCCGTGTTATTTTCAGGGCACTTCAGGCTTGGCCTCTATTAAAGAGAGAACTTTTCATTCACTTTCAGACAGACAATGTCACAACTGTGGCATATGTCAATCATCAGGGTGGGACTCACAGTCACTTTAGCAATGAAAGAAGTATCACGGATACTTTCTTGGGTGGAATCCAACTCTTGTCTAATTTCTACGATTCATGTAGACAATTGGGAAGCAGATTATCTCAGCTGTCAGACTTTGCATCCGGGGGAGTGGTCTTTCCATCCAGATGTGTTTTTTCAGATTGTACAGATGTGGGGTCT